>NC_089812.1:17290005-17593130 GCF_029633855.1 Hoplias malabaricus
CCAGTGTTTGCATGTCTCTACTTCCTCCCCTTCTGCAGAGTTATTCCAGCAAGTTGAGAAGCTCTGGCAGCTGGATATTCTGCCTTATAAAAGTGAGACAATTGTGTCCCGCTCCAGGCAAGACAAAGAAGCCATTGCCCAGTTGGAAGAGAGAACTTTGCGGATGGACATAGAAGGGATTCAACGCTATGCCACCCCATTACTGCGGGTAAAGAACATGCCAAAGCTACAAGCACCAAAGGACGCGGTCTTAATGCACCTCCGCAGTACTGAGAGGCATCTAGCAAAGGACCCAGAGCGGGCAACAGCTTACTGTATAGAAATGCAGAAGCTGGAATGAGCGAGATACGTCACAAGGGTGAAAGAGGAGGAGGTTCAGAAAGGTGGTGAGTCCTGGTATATCCCTCACCATATGGTAACACATAATGGAAAGAACTGTATAGTTTTCAACTGCTCCTTCACCTATAACAGGCTTAATTTAAATAATCTGCTTCTTCCTGGTCCCACCCTAACATCAAGCCTACTTGGCGTATTGTTGCGCTTTCGAGAGCATCCCATAGCTATAAGTAGTGATATTAAAGGAATGTTCCATCAGGTTAGACTGCTGCCTGAAGATAGGTGCCTCCTTCGTTTCTTGTGGAGAGACTTACAGAGGGATGCACCCCTGGCTATTTATGAATGGCAAGTCTTGCCATTCGGAACTACCTGTAGCCCCTGCTGCGCAACATTTGCCTTGCAGAGGCATGTTTCTGACCACAGCAAGCCAGGGGAAGATGTAAGGGTGGCAGTAGAAAAATGTTTTTATGTGGACAACTGTCTTAGAAGTGTGCCCTCATTGACTGAGGCTAAACAGCTGGTGAACAAGCTACAGGCACTTTTGGCAGAGGGGGGATTTGAACTTCGCCAGTGGGCCAGCAATAACCCTGAGACCATTAACCACCTGGCAAAAGAGTTAAAATCAGAAAGTAGTGTACTGTGGTTGAATGAGTCTGAAACCAACCCACAGGAAGTAGCTTTAGGCCTTCGATGGTTCTGCCGTACCGATACCCTTGGTTACAAATGTCGTCTGCTGGATCCCCCTATGCCTACAATGAGAAATATCTATAGAGTCCTGGCAAGCCTCTATGACCCGTTGGGGTTCATCATTCCCTTTACAACGAGGGCGAAAATCCTGGTTCAGTACCTCTGGAGCAAAACTAGAGACTGGGATGATCCAGCTCTACCTGAAGATGCCATGCAGGTATGGATAGAATGGGAGAGAGAATTGACCAATTTGCTGCAGATATCCCTCCCCAGGATGCTATTCAAGCACACAGAAAGATAGTACAACATGTTCAAGAACAGTTCACATTTTCTGTGATTCATCGGAGCGAGCCTACGGTTCCGTTGCTTATCTGCGCACCGAGGACCAACATGGGCGGATTGAAGTGTCATTTCTCACTGCACGCTCAAGAGTGGCACCTAAGAAACAGCAGTCCATGCCAAGGCTGGAGCTCTGTGCTGCACTGACAGGTGCCCAGTTGGCCACCCTGCTGCAGAAGGAACTAACACTTCCCCTCCAGGACACTGTTCTGTGGACCGACTCCACAACCGTGCTTACATGGATAAAGTCAGAGTCTTGTCGCTTTAAAGTCTTTGTTGGCACAAGAGTGGCAGAGATCCAAGAACTAACTGGTCATTGTAGCTGGCGTTATGTTGATTCGGTTAATAATAAACTGGTAAAACTCTTCTGGCAATAGTTGAAGATGGCCGATGGAAGGATGGACCAGCATTTCTGTGTAAATCATTGGAGTCATGGCCTACCCAGCCGGATGCATGTGTAGTGCAAGAAGAGGTTGAACTACGAAAGCCCACTTTATGTATTTACACCATAAAAACTTCAGAAACCCCAATCCCAGATCCAGAACAGTTCAGATCATTGAGGGATCTGGTACATGCTGTTGTACTTTCCCGTCATGGGGCATCAGCGTATGGTCCGACTGCTGAGGACTACAGTGAAACAGAGCTGAGTGTCCTAAGGCTAGCACAGCAGGATAGCTTTATGGAGGACTATTCCCATTTAGCCGCTGGTAGACCAGTGCCATCCAACAGTCGACTCATTACTCTTTCGCCTGAGTATGATCAGACCACAAGATTGATTAGAGTTGGGGGACGATTGCGTCGTAGTGAACAAATAGAAAAGGTCACTGTCCATCCAGTAGTGTTGGATCCAACTCACAAGATCACCCGGCTACTCATCCATGATATAGATAAAGATCTACGACACCCAGGTTCGGAACGCATGTTTGCAGAAATCAGAAGGAGGTACTGGATTTTACATGGTCGAGAAGCTGTAAAAAGACATCAACATTCCTGCCCTGAATGCCAGAGGTGGAGAGCAACTCCGAAAATCCCCAAAATGGCCGACCTTCCCCCAGCACGGCTACGTTTGTTTAAGCCCCCTTTCTACTCCACAGGAGTGGACTGTTTTGGGCCTTTCACTGTAAAACTGGGACGGCGCACAGAAAAGAGATGGGGGATACTGTTCAAGTGCCTGACAACACGGGCAATCCACATTGATGTTCTGGCAACCATGGACAGTGATTCCTTCTTGATGGCCCTCCGTAGATTTATTGCTAGAAAAGGAAAACCTGCAGAATTGCTGTCTGACCATGGTACAAATTTCAAGGGTGGAGATAGAGAACTTCACAAATCATTCCACTCATTGCACCCTAACCTGAAGGAGAAGTTAGCTGCACACCAGATTAGCTTCAAGTTTAACCCACCTAGTGCACCTCATTTTGGAGGCATCTGGGAAAGGGAAATCAGGTCAGTAAAGGCAGCCCTGTATGCCACTGTACAACCCCATGCAGTCTCAGAAGAGGTGTTACGGACTGTATTAATCGAGGTGGAAGGTATTCTAAATTCCAAACCACTTGGGTATGTGTCCAGCGATGTTGCTGACGCAGATCCAGTAACCCCGAACCTTTTGTTAATGGGGCGGCTTGATCCAGCACTACCCCAAGCAGTTTATGAGGAGTCAGATCTACTTAGCAGTAGAAGGTGGAAACACTCACAGATACTCGCAGATCAATTCTGGACACATTTTATCAGGCATTACCTCCCAAATCTCCAAACTCGTACAAAGTGGCAGAAGGATACTCCAGCACTGCAAACTGACAATGTCGTCATGGTGATGGACCCTCTTCTACCAAGAAGGGATGTTGGCCTGTAGGTCGAGTCACAAAAGTACATTCTGGAGCCGATGGACGCATCAGGATGGCGGAAGTTATGGTAAATGGCAGATATTATCAGAGACCTGTAGCCCGTCTCATCATACTCCCTGCTATCCCAGAAATGGACTCAAACCCATTTAACCCTTCTAATGATGACAAATTTGGCGGGACAAATTTGGGGGCGGCTGTTACAAAGGGTTAAAGATTTGGCTCAAATTTAAGAGCTGATTGGCTGCCCCGAAATCACATTCTCAGTGCATGCACCCTTCATGGCTCCACTTGTTTAGCCAATCAGAGTGCTAGTTTAGGGATGCTAGCTGAGAGGGCTCAGTAGCGGTTTAAATAAGTCAAGGAGTGGACCTATGTTGGTGGACTGAAAAGGACTTTATCGTTGTGTGGAGTATTTGTGGACACTTCTTTCTCTAACTGTGTGTGTTCATATACCTGTAAGTATTATTACTGTTGTCATCCAGCTCATTTAGATAATTGAGCTCATTTGATAATTGAATAATTTAACTCTGTAACTGAATTGGTAAAGAAAAAACAGTTAGTGTGTGCTTAATGTTATACTAGTCATTTAGTATTACCTATATTTGTTATAATGTTTATTGTATGTATATTAGGTATCGTTTAGTTGACATGTAACTTGTATAATAATTAGTAAGTTGTTATAATGAAAGCAGTTAAAAGGCATAAGTGAAATAGGGCTGGTGCCCCTTCAGCTACATCATTGTTTAATGCCTATAATTGTTAAGAAATCTCTCATTGTAGTGTGTACCGTAATTAGCCGTTTAGTTTGAGTGACTGAAAATGTATATGTTCCTTATTGATATTAAGTATTGTCTGTATGTGTTTCTTTAAGAACCACACATACACCCGCCACTACAAAGGTGTACCAGGACTACATTACGACAGTATCCACAATTTATTCCATATGCTCCATCATTCCACCTGCTGTAATAAAGAGAATTATTGGATTACATCATCTAAGGCATTTTAATCAGATGCACCACAGCGGTTTCTAACAATTTCTTACCAGACAACTAGCCCTTCAAAACACAATCCAAAGTTCTTAATCTCATCTCATGCTTGTTTGTGTAAGTTCAGCTGGTAACCTGTTTGAGCTTCACATCTGGGGAGGAGGAGGAAGCAGAGAAACAGTTTTAAAACTGTATTGAAACTGTATTGTAGTTCCCGTTTTAAATGCCCTCACTGATCATACTTTTCAAAAATTCATTTCCATATTCAAAAAATGAGTGCAGCAGGTGACCTTTTTCCCCATGTTATCAATGGATATTTTGGTCAGATGTCCATCTTTATGCTAACAAATATTTTTTTATATAAGTTGGATAAAAAAAAAATCAGTTGGAACACCTGAATAAGCATTTTGTGTCTTTCTGCAAAAAGATTATTAAAAGTATTTATATGTTTTAGTGTATCATTGTCTTACACAGGTCAAAGGAACTTACTTTCTCAAACTGCAATCTGACCTTGTAGAACAAGAACACAGTAGAAAGCTCTAAATGCAGTAAAATGACCATAAAATCAATTGTGGTCACAGAAGGACTGTGATCTTCACAACAACAACCTTTTACACTATGCTAATAGAACTTTAACAGTGAGCAGAATCTCAAGATTGTGAGTGTCTGTCTATATTCCCTTGTGTCAAGACATAACTTCAGATCTGTTTGAACTTCTCAGAAGTGGGTACGGATATATACCACATCTCTATCCACCTTCATCAAATGGAAATATCTGAATCAAGTGTCTAATCTAACCACAAGAATTCCAGCACACCCTGTCATTGTGAGAATTTGAGAACAATCCCCAAATGTGCATCAACCATCCAAGACCAGGAGTCCAATAGAGCCCAACCTCATTGTCGCTTTGATCCATATCACTCAGCACGATTGTAGCCAATGCCGGCAACTGTTAACAACCATAACTATTTTGATAGCAAAGAAGCATGCATTTCCAAAGTAATTACTCATGTGGATGAAACCACATCCCATTCTTTGACAAACACAAATTAATCATTACTGCGTCAATCTGTTTTAAACAAAACATGATACACAGAATGCTTTATGAGCTAAAGAAAAACAAACCCTTAGACATGAATGCATTCCCAAAGAAAATCTTCATACGGTCATCATCATCATCCGGTATGTGCTGTGATTTTGTTGACTTGTGTGTGTGGTGTGTCACTTTTTGTGTGTAAGAATTAAAATGCAAATTATTATATTCAAAGACAAAGAAGAAATGTCACTGAACAAATTGATGGTATTGAAGCTAAGAGGAGCTTGGGTCCAGAGAACTTAGTGACATTTCTGCATACAGTTGAATATGGTTAATGCCTTGCATAACAGACTTCTCAGATTTCATTTACATTTTCATTCTACAGCACATCTTTGATTGCAAATTTTGAACTTTTGGTAGATGTTCAGTGCTTATTGTGTAATGAGTTAAAACAGTAAAAATAAATATTTTTAAAAATCTCTTATTTATTTTTTCTTATTGTCTTATTTTGCTATTCTGAAGAGTGTTGCAGGCATTTAAACATTTAAACAGGTCCAACATTTAAAACATCTATTTGGTCAGTAAAACATTGAAAATGCTTTCTTTGCATTTTGTCAGTAAGATTCACCAGTGTTAAATCAACACTATTAGTGTTAAATTAACATGGTTAGTGTAATAATTAAGCGCTCTCAGTGTTAACACTAATAGTGTTGATTTAACACTGGTGAATTTGTTGAGTGATGTCACGTTATTTGCTTCTCTCTCCTTTCACTCCTACCAGCACCATACACATATTTCTTTAAATCTATAAAAAGAAATTGAGTTTTGCAAAATTGATTGATCAATGGGACCTCATACATACACAATGAGAAGAATAAATGTTACATTGTATGTTCAGTCATAGATTACAGATAAATCTATAAGTGGTCTCACACCTATAAAAAACATGCATTTAAGTAAAAAGTCAGTAATTATTAATAAGGATTAATAAACTATTACTGCCGTAAGAGCTTCTACTGTTATGAGGAGGCTTGACAGTAGTTGAATAAACATTTCAATGAGTATTTTATGGCATTCAAATAAACACAGTAAAAAATACGGTGTTAAAATTTCAGAGTTAACTTATTTAAACCTAGAGTGAGTATATGTAACACCATGGAGAATATAAGTGCTCCAATGCTGGAGTTAAAACACAGTGTTAAGAATCTTAAGGAGTGCAGTGAAAATTCTAATCCACAGAGTGATAAATTCGCGCCATATTTCTGTGCGGTCCTGCTTGCTGGCTGACGGATCATTTTGTCCAACATCTTCAAAGTGCTACAGTTTGGTAAGTAACTCATGTTCTAAACCGTAAGTCGCGTTTTTTTTCCCAACTTGAGATGATTTTAGAGTTGTATTTATGCTAATTGGGATCATATTTAAGTCTTATGTTGTCGTAGTGTCGCGGTGAAGTTTTCCATTAGCCGTTTAGCAGCACAGTTGTTGGACATTTTATGTAGAAAAAAGTGTCATACAAATGACATTATATCTGGTTAGATGCTTCCCATATTAAATTACTTAAACTGTGCAGCTATATACAGTTTAGTGTGTGGTTACACCTTAAATTATGAGCTCTGCCCCACCTTAAATGATGCAGCAATTTAGCTAGATTTTAGCGGTAATCTCCACATAAATGTAACCCTAGTATTTATATTCGAATGCCCACTCGTACTTTAAAATGTGTGGAAGTTACATCCTGAGTCTCGTCCCACCTTAAATGGTGTAACAGTTTACATTTTATTATTATGTTCCTCCTTAAATGGTGCAGTAAACATATTCAAGTGGCCCCTCACACATTACAACATGGGGTTATCAAGATTCTGAACCGCGTTCCACATTAAATGGCACGGCAGTTTACATTTTAGAGCCCAGGTCCACCTTAAATGGTGCCGCAATTAGCTATATTAGCTATCTAGCGTGCTCAAAGTTCCTGTCTGAACCTCGGTCTACCTTAACGCCATGGGTACATTCTGTTGATTGTATGGTCCACCTTAAATGGGGCACCGTTTACATTTAGACGCATTTTTTACGTTTATGTGTTGTCCTTTATGCTCATGTTATCTCCGAGCTATTGACATAAACAGGCCTCTGAAAACGGTCTATGTAGCAAATGTATTTCCACAAAATAGTGGTTTACGATGTTATTTTATTTCGTTTATAACGTTAGATTACTGATTTACTGTTAAACATAAAACCTAACCCAAATATGTGTTACTGTGTAAATCTCATATTAAAACTTACACAGCTTTATATAAGGCAGACATGAAAATACTGTGTAGTGGGTGTTAATTTAATACGTCTTTTCCCGCCTTGCGCCCAGTGATTCTGGGTAGACCCACAGCGACCCTGAACTGGATAAGCGCCTACAGACAATGAATGAATGAATGTTCTTATAAGGAACTTTAAGGTGGTGTTTTCATTCATTCATTCATTTATTAATTTATTTTCTAGCATTGTATTTGGCCTATACAGCAATGTTTTTCTTCAATTGTTTCGACTGTGTTATTGATGTTAAAATTAATTTTTTAATTTATTTTACAGAAGCAGTATGTTGCTGCGAGTTCAGTTTGGGGGAGAGCAAAAGTATGTTAAGCTCTCTGAGCTAACATTCAGTTCATTCTTGAAAGAAGGTATGTACATTAGCTTGACGTTCCAACTCAAGAAATCATTTAGTTCACAAATGTTTTTCTTTGTGCTTTATATTTTCAATTATAGGAGTATATAGTCAAATTAGGATGGACTACGCCTTCCTTATATTTCATCAGTAATTTGTAAAAGACAATATTTGTGGATCCTAGATTCAGTGATTTAACCTTAACTATAAGTGGGTGGTGTTTAATGATGCCTCAGGCTGGTGAAGTTGTGGCTCTAAATACAAACAACAGAAATGCCAAACTAATTGACCAGAACACAATTTCTGCAACTTTGTTTTTTTTTCCAGTGCTCCTAAAATTCAACATACCAGAAAGAAGACAGCTGAACATGAAGGTATATGACCAATCTGACACAGAAGTTGACTCAGAGGTTTTTGAAGAAATTGCAAAGGAATCACCTGGAACCTTCCATGTCACTCTGTGCAGTGAAGAACTTGGTAATCATTCAGACTCTTAGGAGATTAATGTATTATTAAGATGAAAGGTATAGGTTAATAAATCAATACTTAAAATATAGATGGAAAATATGGTTAGAAATTGTTAAAAATATAGAAAGGTGTGATGTAATATTTCTATTTTTGTATGCTTTCATAACACACAGGCACCTCTCAATCATCATCATCATCCTCTGTAAGATCTGATGACACAGTCACTCTGAACTTAACAGTGTGTGATCCTCATGAAGAGGCAGTCACTTTTGAAGAAGGCCAGCCTAAAAGGCCTTGCCGAATAAACTGTAAGGCAAAAGCGGTAGGTAGAAGCCTAATCTCAATTATGTTTTATATGGTGGGTTGTGTTCTTCAGCTAATTATTTTCCAATTTACTTTTTACATTTTATTTGATTTTACTATTACTAAAAATACAATATTATTCTAATTACAGCTGATTGAAAATGTCCTGTCTTCAAAACCTGGTGGTGAACGGATTATTCAAGAGTACGGAAAAAACAAAACTTTGACAGATGCAACCAGAAGACAGATGATAAACATACTTGCTGCTGAGATGACAGAAACACATGGGTAAGCATTAAGTGTATGATTAGTGTAAAGATATATTGTCAGTATTTTACAATTAGTAATTATTTTTAGAGCATTGTTTGATGCCAAATTTGTATGATTGTATATTTACTTAATTAATAAACCTTTACTAGGACCCCCCCCCCCTTGGAATATTTATATTGTGTATTCATGTATGCTTATGTGTAATTATATAGGACCATTACTACGATCCAGAGTGTGGGTCAGGATACCTGGCATGGCGATTGAAGACCATACAAAGAAAAACTGCAGAGGAAAGAGGTGCCTCAGGAGTCAGATCCCCCAAAGGTAAGTTTACATCTGTTACACTTTACTAATAAAATTGTGATATTATGAGCTGTGAGTTGTGCAGGCTATAGTCTATGAAATTTTCCTCTGTCCTAAGTTGGTGGTCCAGGCCATAGTCAACAACCATTTACCAGTGAGGAATCGGCAAGTGGTGAGGATGTAGATGCAGCCATTGCTGTTTTGAGATACTCTGCCGATGAAGACACTATCCGGGCAAAGATGGAAACTACCTTCATTTATCGCCAAGCATTGATCAATGATGCAGAAAAATCAACAGATGTCTTTTCGGTCTTCCCACGATTTCTAGACACACCAGGACTGGTATATAATTTTACAACACTACACCACAAAAATACTCAGTATTGTCTCAATCAGAAAGTATAACTCATTTACATGTCTTACATTGTTGCACTGAAGATAGAACAAGACTTCAGACTTATGTTTGGTGAGGTTACAGCCAACAAGTTTCTGGAGAGATGGCCAACAACATTTAAAACAAAAGTTATTGAGGGAAGCCATGGCCTTGCATCAACCACAGAGCTCCTGGATTTAATGCAAAATTCTGAGTCAAAATGTTGATTTTCAGAATGGTACGAATAGTGAATTATCTTCTTCTACACTTTCAGAAAAAGGTTCAGTGTGGTGGTAATCTCAAAGGTACATATTCAGTACCTTTGGTTAGGCAAGGTACACTTACACTGCATAGCTTTTAATGACCAATAATGTACCGTACATTTTTTTTCCTGAAAGTGTATGTGCAAAATATGCATTTGTGTAATTGTGCAAGTTCTCAGTTAAAGGTATTGGTGGTATTATGTCAACTTGACATTGGTTTATTGATCTGTAGGCTGGGACAGTGATATGTCTGCTCTCTTGCTGCTGCTACATCTGCTACCACCATCAGCACAAGGCAGAAAGAGGCCGGGAAAAATGTTTGCCTCTCAAGCAGTCAGCTCATCAGATTCCAAAAGTTAGTTTTAAAAGTTGTTTGAAATTTATGTTCCATCAGCTCAACCTCATGAACAGTGGTGATGTGGTGCATCATCAGAGATTAGTCACTAAATATTTTTATTAAAAATCTCTTGTAGGTTGGAACCAGTGTGCAGCAGCATCTCGATAGCATCACCCAAAGCAGACAGCCTTATTTTCTTGCCGTGGGATCCACAAAGTGCAGCATCCATTCCTACTTCATTGTGATCGACAATCATGCACTTCCATGCATGGCGACAGGTTCAGTGGGAGCTTTTGACAAACTCTTTAAGGCACATTTTGTCTTTGGTACATCGTACAATTCATGCCTAAACAATGTTTTCACTTTTGTGCAAACAACCATCTACAACATTGACATAGGGGAAACAAAGGAGACTCCTAGGGATGCAGAATTAAGAGCTAAAATGATGTGTTAGAGAATAATTTTTGAGGAGAAACCATGAGATGTTTTCAATGTAAAAGTGACCATGAAAGTCCAAACAGCCTCATCAAACACCTTAAGGTAATTCATGGACTCTGTACAGGGAGGACACTATATCTCAAATGTGGTCAAGTGGGATGTTCCCGTTCTTTTGGTAGCTTTTCTGGTTTCAGAAAACATCTTAACAAGTGCCATGTAAGCAGTTTATTAGATGTGTAGAAGATGGTTATTTTTCAAATCCCCAGAGTACCCTCAATATATGTAATGACACACATGTTGAAGTGTCATTTGAAAATGTTGAGTCAGAGCTTTGTTTGCCAGACATTGTAAATAGTTGTGCATCCGTAATTACTGATCTAAAAGCAGCAGGTGTAAGTCAAAGTTTAGTAAATTCAGTTGTGGATTCCATGGAGAATATTGTCCAAGATATCCATCAGCATGCTAAAGAAACATGAAGCATGTGTTTTGTGATGAAAGACAAACCGAAATGTGCAAGAAGGTTGAGGCATGTTTTGAGGAGAAAGAATCCTTTCACTATTTTAAGTTCTGAATACAAACGATCAATTTTTAGCAGGCAAGTGGAATATTGTAGAACCCGTTGAATGTGTAATTGGTTCAAGATTTGACACGACGAAACAAAAAGACTACTTATGATCAGGTAGTAGTTCAAGACAAATTCATGTATGTTCCACTTTTGTCTACTTTGCAGTCAATATTTAAAAGTCAGCATGTTGTGGAAATGTTGCAAAGTACAGGTACCAACAACTCAGGGCTCAGAGATATTTGTGATGGATCTTTTATTAAGAGTCACCCTCTGTTTTCAGTAGAAAAACACACTGCAGATTCAGATGTTCTATGATGATTCTGAGGTTGCAAACCCACTGGGATTCAAGCGGGGTATTCACAAATTGGGTGCTATGTATTTTACTTTATGGAATTTTTCTCCCAAAATGGAATTCTTGTTTGGCTAATATACACCTGTGTGCCTTATTTCATGTTCAAGATATTAAAAGGTATGGTTTTAGTGAAATTATTGCTCCTGTTGTTCGAGATATTAAAGTTTTGGAAAGTGAAGGTATTGAGATTCCTTTATATGGTGGTTGTGTTCGTGGTAGTGTATTACAGGTTACGGGCGATAATCTGGGTTTACACAGTTTATTTGGTCTGGTGGAGTCTTTTAGTGCAAGGTACTGCTGTAGGTTTTGTTTAGCAGAAAAAGATGACTTTCAGACAGAATTTTCTGAAGATTCTTCCAAGATAGTGTTGCGCACAAGAGAAATTCACACTTCTCACTGTCAAGAAATGACAAGGAAAACAACTCTTCCTTATGTTTTTGGTGTGAAAATTTCATGCTTATTAAACTCATTGCAGTATTTTCATTGATGTGATGCATGATGTTTTAGAGGGTGTGGCCCAGTTCGAATTGAAGTTACAGTTTGAATATTTGATGGAAAAACATGTAACATCAGGAGAATTACAATTAAGAATACAGAGTTTTAATTACGGATTTATGGAGAGAAACAATAGACCAGTATCGGTGGGATCCTATGATCTGGGACTGAATGCAGTTCAGTCATGGTGTCTACTGAGAAATGTTCCTCTTATCTTTGGAGATTTAGTAAATTCTGCTGACCAGCACTGGGAACTACTTCTTTTATTACTTCAGATATTTAACATCATATTCTCTCCTGTTTTATCTCAGGGTCTGTGTGTTTTTTTTTTTAAGCATTTGATTGTGGATCACCATAAACTGTTCAAGAAGTTGTTTCCTCAGAAAAAACTTTTACCAAAGCACCATTTTCTTATCCATTATCCCCGCTGCATCCAGAAAATTGGACCTGTACTCCATGCATGCGGTATGAAGGTAAACAAAATTTTTTCAAAAAAAACAACTCAAATCTTTTAAAAATATTACCAAAACATTGGCAAGAAAGCATCAGTATCATATGGCATACAGTTGGCAGTCTTCAGCAACTTTTAGTTGCTTAGACATTGGTCCAGGTAAAATGGTGTCTTTGAACATGGTAAAAGGAGGTTCTGGAATTGACATGGCAATGCAGGTGTCCAGTAGCGCTCAGGTTATGAAAGTGTGTTTGGCTAAATATCATGGATATGTTTATCACCCACACTTGGTTTTCTGTGGCAAAGTTGAATCTGATATGCCTCTGTTTTATCAGATTGATTCTGTTCTGATTTTACACAGAAGATTGTTGCTGATTACCATGCCTTTAGTTACTGTAGCTTTGCAAGAACATTTCCATGCATATGAAGTGACCAGGCAAAAAAATGATTTTGTTTTCTTTCATGTCGATAACCTGCATTATCATAGGCCTTTTGACATACAAATGTCATATGAACTGAATGACACAGCTCTATTTGTTGTCCCATATTGCTTTCTCTGGTGAGCATGTGATTTGTCATTTTGATACTGATCTCAACATTATAGGCAAGGTGAGCATGGGCAGCAGGATTTGTCATGTTTGTTCAATGTTATGACCATTACAATAAGTGATGGTACTGTTATCTTGTGTTATTGGTTTTGTTTGATTTTGATATTAATTACATCACATGTAATTTAAGTTATTCATTCATTCATTCATTCATTCATTATCTGTAACCGCTTATCCAATTCAGGGTCGCGGTGGGTCCAGAGCCTACCTGGAATCATTGGGCGCAAGGCGGGATTACACCCTGGAGGGGGCGCCAGTCCTTCACAGGGCAACACAGACACACACAGTCACTCACACCTACGGACACTTTTGAGTCGCCAATCCACCTATTAACGTGTGTTTTTGGACTGGGAGGAATTAAGTTATACAGTATAATGCAATTAATATTTAAGAATTACACTTTAGAGAGGAAGAAATGCACTAAATGCAACCACTGTAGTGTTAAATATAATTACATATTTAAGTGACAATTTATAACACTTTCAATTTAAATTAACTCTGAACTGTGTAATTATTTTACTATATGCAGTGTGATTAATTAACACTGTTAAATATATTTACATATTTGGGTGTTAAAGTTAACTAAATTTTTAGTTGGATTTACTCTTAAAATATGACACTATCCATAGAGTAAATGTAACACTATTTTTGAGTGGGTCCAAATGTTATCTGAAATGGAGTTAAATTCAACTCTATAGGTGTTAAATTAACACTTTATTTTTTACTGTGCACGAGCATTAGTGAAGTCAGGTAGTGATTATGGATTATTAGTTCTGCCTCATCACTCTGATTGAGTTCCATCAGTCCAGATAATGCAGTTAATGCTCCACTGTCCAGTTGTATCCCTCCTTTATCGGCTTCTGCAAGAAATTAGCATAAAAGTATAAATAAGCAATCAGGTGGGTGTATGGACCAGTGCTCTAGGTTCTAGGATTAAACAATTTAACAAGCTTGAATAAAGAAATTTTAAACCAAAACGTTAATGAGGTAGAAATAATGCGTTTGTTTTCAGTATTCATCAAGAACAATTTTACAGCTTGTTTTGAACTAAAATCACAACAAACAAAAACTTGCAAGAAGTAAAAACAGAAAAACCCAACCTAATTTATTTTTAATTGTATATTTACACCTCTTGAATGTAAAGGTTCTGTTAGTTTGTTTCACAACAGTTATCACAATACACAATCTGTATTTCCTATGTTTGAACTCTTTTTAGTTAGAAGGATTAAATTTCAGCTATTTTCTATGCATAGGTTAAGAGTATACTGAGATTAATTTACATGGTTTATTTTTTAAGCTCTATACTTTTAGGATTCAAATAGGTTTTCATTAATATTTAGAAATCTTTCACATTAACTCAATTAAGCATATATACAATAATGAAATATGAAATCACTTTAAAGCAGGGGTGGGCAATTATTTTTTCCATGGGGCCACATGAGAAACAGAAAATATTGTGGAGGGCCGGCCAAAAGGCTGATCTCAATTCTGCATAATATTAACTGTACTTCGTTGTAAAAAGCAGTAAATAGCATTGTTTTGACAAGCTGGTAAGAGTGTATGTTATAATTAAGCAATGAAAACATGAGGTTGCCTTCCAAAAAATGTAATTTATTCAAGCGAATTTCACAAAACAATGGGAAAGGCAATTAATCACTAAAACGGCATCATAAAAACACGCTAAACATGCAAATAAAAATAAAAAAAGAAGCTTGGTAAAAAACGCCTTGCTGCTTTTGCAGTTTAGCTGGCAAAGCTTCCGATGTCCGCGCCCTTTCAGCATCAGTCACGTTCTTGTATTTCTCCCCGTGTTTCGTCTCGTAATGCCGACTCAAATTGTAGTCCTTAAACACGGCGATCTGCTCCCCGCAAACTAAACACACGGCTTTACCTCTCACTTCAGTAAAGAAATACTTAGCAGTCCAATTTTTGTTGAAAACCCTGCATTCGGCATCTACCTTTCTTTTTTAGCATGAGCAGACATTTCTGAGGGCTAAAGTCGTCTTGTGACTTGCTAGTGACACGCTCATGCCTCAATATACGTTTTGCGTCATCATGTACGTAAATAAAAAACAACTTCAAAATAAAAGCAATGCAGCTTCAGTCCATGCATCAGGTAAAATAAGAAAATATGTTTATTTTGTCATTTCCAATTAACGTTACACGGGCCGGTCAATCAAAGGGCCGTATGCGGCCCGGGGGCCGTACAATGCCCAGGTTTGCTTTAAAGCATACTGGGTGAGTTATTCAAAGTCCTTAGCCTTAAGCTATTCAAGAGGTGAATTAATTTCCGGGCTGGATGTGATATTTTAATGTACTGTCTAATCTGATATCAGGTTTTACATTAGTCTTTAAAATTTGGTTCATATAGGATTACTGAATATAGGATAAGGAACGATATACTTTATTGTCCCAATGTGGGAAATTTTTCTTGGACTTTACATAGCTGCATTTACAGTATAATTTACAACACACACATTCACATATGCAATATCAAAGAACACCATAGCTTGTGACATTTTCCACTGCCTACACACACTGCTCTGTCACCCGCTACTGCTATTCTAAAGTCTGTGATTTCTGTTATTTCTCCTTTCATAGCCCATCTGTTTGATTTGTCTTTCTCTTCAGGCTCTCTTCCTTCTCCTCTAAAAGTATCTGCAGTCATCCCTATATTAAAGAAACCAGGTCTAGATCCCTCCTTATTGGTAAACTTCAGACATATTTCTAACCTTCATTTTCTGGCTAAAATCATGGAAAGAGTTGTAGCCTCTCAGCTGCATGACTTTTTGTCCTCTAATAATTTATATGAGCCAATCTTGCTTTAGCTCCCTACATAGTACTGAGCCCTGGTAAGAGTCATGAATGACTTGCAGCTGTCTACAGATAATGGTTTTACCAATATCTTGATTCTATTAGATCTAACAGCTGCCTTTGACACCATTAATCACAATCTCCTCATTGCTAGACTCTCACCCATTGGCATAACTGGCCTAACCCTTTAGTGGCTACAATCATACCTTTATAACAGGCCTCAGTACAATACTTTGGGTTCTCATGAACCTCATACGGCCCCAGTAGATTACAGTGTATCCCAGCGATCTCCTCTCTGACCACTTCTGGTCACCATTTATATTTCTCCACTCTGACAGATCATTCGTTATATGGTTTTAAATTCCACTGCTACGCTGATGATATTCAAGTCCATATCAGCACTTCTACTCCCTCAGCCTCTGCCCAGGCCTTGAGTTGATGTATTGCAGATTTAAAACTTTGGCTACACAATAATTGTTTAATATTTAATGCTGATAAAACTGAAGTTCTACTTGTCTGAACAAAATCTGCTCTTTCTCATATACCATACTTTCCTGTTGACATTGATGGTGTAGCTATCAAGCCAGCTCCTGTAGATAAAACTTTGGGTTTCTCCTTGATTCTACACTTACCTTTGTGTCAAGTCAGTCACAAAATATGCATTTTATCATCTGCACAACATTGCACGTTTACACCCTATGTGAAGTGATATTGATGTGTCAATGTAGATAAACGCTTTCATAATTTCAAGATTGATTACTGTAACTCACTTTACCACAGTCTTACAGTTAAACTAAGTAATTGTTTTCAGTACATCCAAAATTCAGCAGCCAGAATTCTGACTTCCACCAAACGCACAGCTCATATCACTCCTGTTTTTGGCAACTCCATTGGTGTTCTATTGAGGCTAGGACGCAGTTCAAAATTCTTCTACCCTTCATGGTCTGGCTCCTGTTTATCTCTCAGATCTCATTTCTCTGTATCAACCCTTGCACATCCTCAGATCCTCTAACTCCGGTCTTCTAACTGTCCCTTCAACTAGACTTTCTACTTCGGATAGCAGATCTTTCAGTGCTGCTGCCCCTAAATTTTGGAATTCTCTACCATCCTCTCTTCATAATTGTATGTCCCTGTTATTCTTCAAATCTTTGCTTAAAACTTTCCTCTATTCTTCTTTGGACTCAACATTATTATTATTATTATTATTATTATTATTATAGCTGTCTCAGCATGTCTGATCTTCAGGAACATGATTACCTATAAAATATAAAAAAGCTTGTTTTGTACACATGTTCAGGTTTATAGCTTTATAGTTCTAAATTGTCTAATATATTTCTAGAAATATTCTTCTTTACTTAATTATTTAGCTACAGTAAATAAAAAAAATTGAAATCATAATTTTAATTCAATATTACATTGCTACAGAACCTGAGCTAATCATCTATAACATAACTTTTGTCATTTTATAGTCATTAGTTCTTCATTATTAATTATTGTTGAATGTTCCTATTTTATATTCATATAAATAAAGTTCACACATTTGGTGAAAGATCAGCATTCAGGGTAAAGTTTCCATGAAGGTGAAATGTGTCTATGATGATTTGTTTCAGGTATCACAGAAGGCTATTTTTCCATTTAGCAAAATGTAGAAACAAGTCAATAAAGCAGAAAAAGAAACTCTATCAAACAAAATTATTTTCAGCAACTCAATGGAATAGTTTGGCTGATCTTTTACCAAATGTGTCAACTTTATTCATTCATTTAAGACATAGTATAATTTTTCTACAGTTTCCACGAACAAACTAAATCTGTACAGAGGACAGTAAGTAAAATGTGTTTGTTGATTGAAACATCATAAAACAATTTTTTTTTTTTTGGAGGGGTGCATTTTTAATGTAATAAAAGCTCTGAAAGTGTGGTTCAATTTAGAGCTAAATTTAGAAATCTGGCTTAAATTAGTTACTGTGTAAAGGCGTGTTTAAGTGATAAGTGTTTCAGGAACACTTATCATAAATATTTGTTGGTTAAAAAGGGGTATTTTCCTGTTTGTTTGCTTGTTGCAAGTGTATTGTTTGATTGTGATTGAATGTGATTGTGCACATGTAAAACTCTTACAACAAAAATTTACAATTTAAACAAAAAAAATGTTAGTGTTGAATGTTGGGTTGAATGGAAAGTTGGGGTAAATGTCACTTAAAGTTATACCTTTTGTCCAAATCATTATTTACATTAACCTAAATTCATGAAGTAAGTTCCATTCATTTATTTCAAATTATTATCAAAGTATTTGATGAACAACATGAACATAACATGAACAACAAATGGTATGCACCACCAAAGCATGTAGCATGTTAAGGATACAATATGCGTAAATGGGTCCCTACTTGTTTCCCAACTGAAACAGGGCACACTGCACTGATTTCTCAGTGCTTAACTATCTGCCAGTAAATCACAAAAATTTTAAATTTTGAGCAAGGTTTGATTTATTTATTTATTTATTTCAATTTTTTTTTTTTTTTTTGTAGAAAACAAGTTTAGTCACAATGCTGCCACAGTATACTTGGAACAGGAGTGTCCAATCTTATCCACTAAGGGCTTGTGTGGCCGCTGATTTTTATTAAACCTGCCTGGAGGAAACAATTCATATTTGAAGACTGAAACCAATTTATTACACCAGTGGAACCAGATTTGCTCACTCTTGCTTGAAAAAAGAAGCTATAGTCACACCTACCTTTTGCAGATAAGAATGAAAACTCCACCCTAGCTTTTCCAATTAGTTTGGAAAGACACATGTGAGCACATATCATCATTCATTTCATTATCTGTAACCGTTTATCCAGTTCAGGGTCGCAGTGTGTCCAGAACCTACCTGGAATCATTGGGCGCAAGGCGGGAATACACACTGGAGGGGGCGCCAGTCCTTCACAGGGCAACACAGACACACACACATCTACGGACACTTTTGAGTCGCCAATCCACCTACCTACATGTGTTTTTGGACTGTGGGGGGAAACTGGAGCACCAGGAGGAAACCCACAGAGAACACAACTCCTCCTCACAGACAGTCACCCGGAGTGGGAATCGAACCCACAACCTCCAGGTCCCTGGAGCTGCGCCACCGTGCCGCCCTTGTACACTCATTGTCCATTTAAAAAAAAAATTATATATATATATATATATATATTCCCCGCTCCGGGTGACTGTAAAGCAACTGAGATACATTCATTCATTCATTATCTGTAACCACTTATCCAGTTCAGGGTTGCAGTGGGTCCACAGCCTGCCTGGAATCACTGGGTACAAGGCAGGAATACACCCTGGAGGGGGCGCCAGTCCTTCACAGGGCAACACATACACATCTACGGACACTTTTGAGCCACCAATCCACTTACCAATGTGGGTTTTTGGACTGTGGGAGGAAACCAGAGATCCCAGAGGAAACACACATGGACACAGGGAGACCACACCAAACTCCTAACAGACAGTCACCCGAAGCTGGACTTTAACCCACAACCTCCAGGTCCCTGGAGCTGTGTGACTACCCTAGAAAAAATTCATAACATAGGATGTGTGTAACCTTATATGATCAAAAATTCATACAATGCTTACATATAGCATACAGCATTTTCTTTTAAGCTGAAACCCATATCCGAATAATCCTTTTAGTGAATTGGACTAAATTTATTATTTGGGGGTGAATGAAAATGTCTTTATGTCTTGACACTAAAATCTGATGTGTGGTAAGTGAAATGGTGTGCATTAAAGTACAGTACATCCATAGTCATAGCATTTAAGCATATTGTTAAAAAAAACATTTAACTCAGCAGTGAGTGTGTGCTGCTGTATGAAACATATGAAAAATACACTGATCATTTACAACATTTAAAATAAATGATAGGTGAAATAAGTAACACTGATTATCATGTTACAAAGTCACCTTCCAGGGATTGAATATTTTAGTCAGCAATGAACCCAGTAAACAAGGAACGTCCCTAGACGTTCAAAATAGGTCTAAAAGTAGTCTGACTGTCAAGGACATATTTTAAACGTTAATGGACGTCCAAAATCCATCTTAATAAGTTAGTTAAGTGGTGACCAATCGATAACGTCAGTGGACGTCCAAAATGCATTTTATACAAGTAATTTATTTCGGGACCAATTAATAACGTCAATGGATGTCCAAAATACATCTAATAGTCGTCTTTTCAATGTCTGTGTCTGGACGTCTTTTCAACTTTCATTTTAAGTCTAATCAACTTAAGAGAACATTGATTAGACGGCAGTCATTACGTTATTTCAACGTTGAATCAACGGCTAAATGTTTACTGGGAACAGTCAGTCCTTGAAGTTTATGTGATAGGAGAAGAATAAAATAGAAGACAATTTAAGGATTTGATAAAATTTGTGTAATATTTAGGTCAGAGCATGTCCAAAACAGCAGGTCTCGCAATATGCAGTGTTTAGTACTATTAAGTTGTACAAAGAGGGAAACCAGTGAACATACAGTGCACACAGTATGTCACAGGCTGCTGGAGTTTTGGATGTCAACGATCCGTATTTACAGTTACACACAGGGAAACGTGTACAAAATCGATGATATTATTATGATATATATTCACTAGCTGAAAGATCACAGGATTAATTTGTTCAAAAAACAACCTGTGCCACTGCTGCAAAGCTGAAAGCTTTTCTTCCACCACACAATGTAGTCCGTTAACAGCGTGTAGTGTTGCTGGACAACATGAGGGTGAAGGTTTAACTATAGTGTTGCGGTGTAGCTACTCAATGAAATAAAATATGTTCATGTGCATTTAAGGATTTTAATTTGAGTAGAAATGCATAGATGTTTTCTTTCTGCATGGTATCTTACTACTTAAGGAGAATTTGCAGGAAGCACTTGCCTTGGGGCTGTTTCTTGCCTTCTCAAGAAGCTGGCTGAGTGAATCAAATAATAAAGTCCCATTATTCAGTAGCTTTGATTTTGATATATTTTCAGTTTGACAGCCTCTCTGTATCACTGACTAAGCTGTTTGCTCCAAGTCAATATATCTCAAGTTGGACTCCATTATACTGTCCTTTTTCAAAGCAAAATGCTCCCTCTAATTATTCTCATTAAGGGTCGCTTTGCTCTTCCAGTGGCACTTTCCGCTGTCCCTGGTGGGTGCATCTTTTTGTGAACACTCTCAGACACTGTTAGCTAACATATCTCCCTCACACCTTCAATTTGCTGTCGGTGTGTGAGAAGTTTTGAAGCCACACAGGTTTTTTGCATCAATATATGTATCACTGGAGCCAGACACTCTTTGTCAGTCTGAACTTCAGTCCTACCTGCTCTGTGAAGAATTTCACTGTTAAATTGCTAGACAAAAATGAAATTCATTCATTAATTTGTTCTCTTTATAAATAAGAAAAGGTTGGCTATGTGTTTGGAAAGCAAATTTATTTTCACTTCAGTTCTGTCAGCTTTATTTTTTCGCCTTGTTGTTCAAGCTCCTTGTTTCTACACTTACCACTGACCATATATGTGCACTTTGTATCTCTATGGATTGTATCTCTTTGTATCTCAGTTATTCCAGTTAGGCTCTGGACCCTACGCGACCCTAAACTGGATGAGTGGTTAAAGACAATAAATGAATGAATGAGGACATGATGATGAATGAATGAGACAAAATGAAAGATTTTTGTCGATGATTCCAGGTAGGCTCTGGACCCCCCGCGACCCTAAATTGGATAAGCGTTTACAGATAATGGATGGAATAGATGGATGGAAAGAGCCAATTTATTTGAAGATGTGGATGATTAAGAGGCCAGAAGTGTCCAAAGTGCCAGATTTAAGAGGACATTGAGGTCACACCCTTTCTCTGTTTGAGGAAATGCTCAGGAACAATTGTTTTAATGACCTCTTAGATTCAGGACCTCAGTTTTACATCCAAAGGAGGGTGCCGTTTGTTCAGCATAGTGTCCTGGTAATTGCACTTTTGCCTTGGGAACCACACAGACCATAGGGACAGCACCCCGCTGTCCCATCTATGTAATGGCTTAAATCAAAAAGACTGATCATGATTGCATGTACAAGTTGAAATTTTATTGACAATATCATTAGCTTTTAGATATAATCATATCTTTTTGACTATATGGTTTTAACCATGTGTAAAACATTTTACTAAATATTACTCATTAGAAATTAATAACCTACTTTAGTACAAAAACTGGCTTAGAACACACTAAACCGGTTAGTTGCTTGTATAATCTCCTTGAAGACACAAGAAAGGAAAAAAAATAAAGTGGGATGCTTAGAAGCAGCTCTATGTGAGCCTGATGTCATGTATAATTCCCAAGAGTGGGCTAGAGGGGTTTAAAGCCCCCAGCATTGACTGGTGCATCAGCACAAGTCTATACTTTGGCATGATAAAGCACTATACAATACCTTTGGGATGAGTTGGAGTGATGTTTATGACCATCCAGCATAAGTACCAGACTGATTAATGCCCATGTGGCTAAACACAATCATATCCTCACAACAATATTCCAATATCTATTGAAAAGCCTTCCCAGAAGTCAGTAACACCCTATGAATATTCATGGTTTTATCTGTACTTAAGTGTAAGAGTGTACCTCCGTTTTGCTGGACGCAGTAATGCAGGTGTGGACACTATCTTTACAACTAGGATTACCTAATCTAGTTTTTTCCTAGTTGCAGAGATAGTGCCCACACCTGTATTACTGCATCCAGCAAAATGATGTACACTCCTCTGTCTCTGTAAGTCTGTTGGTCTGCCTGCCTCTCTTTCTTTATGTCTGTAGACAGACATATAGGCAAGGATTTTACTGAAACATGAAATTATGGCATGGTCAAAGTCAGAAGTGTCAGTGTGACCCAGTATCCAGGGCCCTGCTGTATTCTAGAACCTGAAAAAGTTCAGGTTTTAGAAATGTGTCAAGCGCAACAGGCCTTAGAGCACATCTCTTGGGAAAAGGCGTTAGAGACCCAAACTAGGGCTCATTTCCAAAGCAGTAAATCTATAAGCCTTCAGCTTTTATTTATGAACATTGTGACATGGACAATAAAAAACTGAGCTGACCAAAGACCTGTGGATTTGATTCCAAGAACCAAAGTGAATGTAAGCATATTACAAAACATGCAGTTTTTTTTTTTTCATGTAAACATGCCAAAACTATCCGTCTGACCATCAAATCTATATGACCTGGAATATTCTATGAGGGACCTGTGGTGGAATGGTGCTTACTTATGTTCTTTACTTGTGCCCACTGATTCCAGTAGGCTTCGGACCTACAGTGACCTTGATAAGATAAAGTGGTTATAGAAGATGAATTAATGAATTCGTTAATTAATTACTTTGTGTGTAATTACACCTCTGCAAAACACCCATATTAACATATTTTAAAACAAATCATTGTCCATCCATGCCCTCTATGGTGTACATGACCAAATGTCAGTACAGAATGGTCATGCAATGTTTCATTTGAAATGAATTGTACGAGACATGCTTTGCTACAGTAGCAGTTTCTTCCCTTCTGGGAAGATTTTACACTAGATGTTGCAACACTGCTGTAAGAATTTGATGCCATTCAGCCATAGCAACATTGAAAAGGTCAGGTACTAATGCTGGATTATTTGTTCTGGATCACAAAGTCAACTCCAGTTCATCTCAAAGGTATTGAGTTTTGCCCCATCCATCACTGCAGACAAGAACAGACCAGTGCTAGAGGGCATTATACCCCTCTAGCCAACACAGCACATTTAGCCAACGCTCTTATCCAGTGAAACTCACAAAAGTGCTTAGTGTTCAGACAGAATGTATATCCTGGCTAATACAAATAGGTTAGAGTCCAAATTCCCTCTGAGCTCAGACTCTTGCCAGACAAGTTTCCAGTGCTGATACCTAGAACAAAAAATGTAGTAAGTACAATACACAGCTTCTAGTCAGTGCTCAAACCTAGAAAGAATTACTAGTCAGTGCTCACATCTAGAAAGAAAGGAGTTAAGTGCAGTATAAGTGCAAATACAGTCTGTAACGATGCTCACTTAAGTGGGTCACCACTTAAGAGATGAGTCTTAAGTCTGCGTTTGATGGTCGTATGAGAGTACACCGTTCAGACAACCAGTGGACGTTCGTTCCACCATCTGGGCGCCAGGACTGAGACGAGTCTTGTTGCTAGTCCTCCATGTGTCTTTAGGGATGGCAGGTCGAGTAGAGCTGTACGGTAAGCTAGAAAGAAATACTAGTCAGTGCTCATATCAGAGTCTAGTGATGTATTAACGGTTTTATCAAGTGATGTAAACACAGTGTTGCTATGGTTAAGTTTAGAAGGTAGATTACACATTCTGTGCTGAATATATATGTTTAATATCATGTGGATGAAAAAAATATGAGGATTGCTCTATTCCTGTTCCGTAGGTGAGTAATATTGACTTATTTTTGTTGTTTTGAATTCTTCACGTGGAAAGTCTTCAAATTCAAGTTTCTGTGAATTTCAAATGGGAATAGAAACTTACAGTCAAGTTAAATTTCAAACAACAGTCATTTTTCTTCTCAAAGGTACCATTCCACTTAAAAAGACGCATAAAGACACATAGATCCTGAATTTAAACAACCCAAAGAGAATTGCTTTTCCCTACAATCATAGAGGTCCCCTTTAAGGTGAAACTGATGCCAAATTCCAGGGCTACCTGGCATTAAAAGGTCATACATATTCTATAAAAGACCTTACTGATGCATTACTAAAATATAATGGACACTGGCTTCTTCTCAGTTTATAATACTTTACAATGCCGTGTTCAAACTAATGTTATTTGCAAAGAAATACTGGATGTAATATAACTTACATACATTTTCCTCTTTGCATACTTACACAGATTTATCTGCCTGACCATTCTAATCCAAAGAGGTAATCTCACAGACACTACATTTATACTAAAAATTAAGCTTTGTTGGATGAGTTGAATACAATTGCATGAACTGCAGGGGATCTGATCTTAGCTCAGAAAAAATGTTAACACAAGGCCCTATTACCCAAAGAAGAGAGGCCCACAGAACACTGTGATTTGTTTCTTCCAATATACAATAATCATGCTTGAATTACCAAAACATCTCTAATTGCCTAGGGTACAAATTTGCCCTAATAGCTTGCTATGCCTTGGAAAATGCCTTTTAAAAAATATGCCTTGAGGAAAATCAAAGGATTCTTAATGTTCCTTGTCATGTTTCTCCCCTTTAATCATTATCATTATGCTAGTCACTAGATAATCAAAGCCTTTGAGCCATTAGGGTCCCATCTGCCCAAGTCTCCAGACAGAGAAATGGTCATTTTATTAGAGCCTCTTAATAAAATGTGGCCTTCAGGTTTAAGAACATCCCAATCATCCTTTCATCATCTTGTCATATGTTCACACATTTTTTTATGTTACAATTTACATTACAAAATGTATATTTACAGAATTGGGCAGACTCTGTTGCAGTGCTCAAAAACAATTGTTTGTGTACTGTGATATGCAGGGGTGGGCAGTGAACCCTAGTCTACAGTGACAACTATGGTCTTAGTTAGTTCTCTGTTGATCAATGGGAGGGGCAAAGAAGGCTTGATGTCATATTCAAGGTTTTCAGTGACACACCATTGTATATTATTGTCCATAAAAAGAATCATCACAAAAATCAATTGTAGAATGACCCCCACTGAAATACACATTTGGAGGAATGTACTATGGGTTGGTAGAGTAATTCCCTAGAAACATAAAATCATCTTTCGCTCATTCTCTTTCCAAATAGTACCCTTTCAGAAGAGATTTAAGAGATTATTTCTTCTAAACAGAGCTGGTGCCTGCACTAAACCAAATATAGTCTAACATATGTAAGCATGTAATAATAAGCATTATTATTTGAAATATACCATTCACTCCCCAGTCCATGTTGTCCATTCATGGGAACAAAGCTGCAAAAAAAGTTTTTATTATGTCATAAAAAACAACTATGACATAATATGTATGTCTCTGCTTAAAGGGTGGCACAGTGGCGCAACAGGTAGTGTTGCTCTCACACAGCTCCAGGGAGTCTGGAATTTGGGGTTCGAGTCCTGCTCCAGGTGACTGTCTTTGGTGTCCGTGTGGGTTTCCACCCACAGTCCAAAAGCCCATGTTGGTAGGTGGATTGGCAACTCAAAAGTGTCCATAGGTGTGAAGGCTCATATTGATATACAGGCTGCCCTCTTGACTGCTGACCCAGAGTGAGACAAGACTGATGAACCGAATGTAGGTCACTTGAAGATGCGTTTGAAAAACTTTGGACTAGAATACTAAACAAGTGATTAGGTAATGTTTTACCAGTGAATGATGGGGTAATTGCTTTGCTCATGAGAAGCGGAATATGCAACCAACTTATAAGACTGAATTTTAGAAAATATCTCGGCAAGTTTTAATGCAAAAGCAGGTTTCTCAATAATATTGGAAACAGAATATAGTAATACTGAAACAGCACATTATATTTACTGAGGCTTTGTCCCCCCAAATGTAGATTTTATATATATCCATTCCGGGGGCCTGGGTCCAGAGCCTACCCGGAATCACTGGACGCAAGGCAGGAACAACACATCCTGGAAGGGACGCCAATGCTTTATTTATATATATATATATATATATATATATATATATATATATATATATATATATATATATATATATAATTTTACATTTTAATAGCCATAATAAAAAAATAAATAAATAAAAATAGCACCCAGAAAGACGTGGCATATGTGGCCAATATTTCTTGAACTACACGTAAGGAAGTAGTGTCTCTCAGATGCAGAGGTTCCTAATGGTCCTGTGATAATACATCCCACCCCACACCATGACACTTGGCCTTCTGGACGTGTGACAGCATACTTTTTATCATGGCACCAGCCATGGTGCCTCCACAGATTTGTTGGTTGTCTCCACAAAGACAAAAGCGGGACTGATCACTAAAGATGACCTGCTGCCATTCTGAGTAACATGACAGTCTGGCACGTCATCTCTGGCAACATTGATGTGGTTTTAAGGGCAGTCGTCATAATGGTCTGCATGCAGGATGACTCATTGGGCGATTCATAATTGTGGCTGCTGGCTTGAATTTCTTTCAAACTCTTCTCTAATGCATACTTTGCTTCCAAAGGATGCTACCAACAAATAAGCATGAGGCAGAATGGACAGCACACAAAACAGGTGACCTTATATAGTCAGGTACAGGAATAAGACTCATCCTTGCTTATGCCACATGCGGAGCTGGGCATGAAACCTTAATCGTCCGCATGTTTCACAATGTAAAACCTAGCCTTCAAGTTACATTATTGTTGGTTTACTCCTTCAGGGTAATTGTTTTGAAAATGATTGTATTTGATGTGCACTTCTCACATTTATGGTTATTTGAGGGCCAGTGCCCAGTTGCATAAAACACCTTAAGTGAAAATTTACCTTAAGATGTCCCTTAAACATCCCTTAAAGATGTGTGTTGCAGAAAAAAAGCCTTAAATGGTGCCTAACGGCTTTCTTAAGGGAAACCATCATAACCCCTTAAATGTTCCTTAAAATATTGAATATACCTTAAAAACAGTTAAGTGCTGCATAAAATTCCTTCACTGTCAATTCCCTTAGAATTATTTAAGGGACACAAAACCTCACCTTAACACTCAGAAGACTGAGAACATGGCTGCATCTTTTGAGGTTTTTGAAGATGATTGTGTACCTAGGAGAGTTTTTTGAGATAGAGAAAATCTTCTACAGGGTTGGCCATTTATATG
This sequence comes from Hoplias malabaricus, assembly GCF_029633855.1. Lineage (NCBI taxonomy): Eukaryota > Metazoa > Chordata > Actinopteri > Characiformes > Erythrinidae > Hoplias > Hoplias malabaricus. Next base: position 17,317,720 of record NC_089812.1, read on the forward strand.
GATACACCTTAATAAAATGGGAATGGTTGGTGATATTAACTTTCTGTTTGTGACACATTAGTGTATAGGAGGGGGAAAAGTTTTCAAGATGGGTGGTAACCATGGTGGCCATTTTGAAGTCTGCCATTTTTGATCCAACTTTTGTTTTTTCAGTGGGAAGAGGGTCATGTGACATCAAATTTATTGGGAATTTTACAGAAAAACTAATGGTGTGCTTGTTTTTAACATAACATTATTCTTTCATGAGTTATTTACAAGTTTCTCTTTGTTTACAGCCATTGACATGTCACAGAGGTTAACACGTGAGCGGATAGAAATTGTGTTGATGTCTGAGGAACGCAGTAACTGTGTCATTTGTTAACAAACAAAACCACCGCTATTGGTCTGACACTAACCCACATTGGATAGATCCCTCCAAGACTGTTGGAACAAAAAAATGATGGTATGGTGTGGTATATGGGGTACAAAGATAGTGGGGCCATTCTTCATCAATGGAAACCTCAAGGCCACTGGATATGTGAAATTGCTACATGATGATGTGTTTCCCTCTTTATGCACTGAAACTGGCACGTTCCCTGAGTTTTTCCAGCAAGATGGTGCACCACAACATTATGGGTGTGAGGTCCGAGCATTCCTAGATGAACAATTATCTGGAAAGTGGATTGGTCGTGGCGGGCAAGTTGAAAGGCCCCCAAGGTCTCCCAATCTGACCCTCTTAGACTTTTATCTTTGGGGTCATCTGAAGGCAATTGTCTATACTGTGAAGATACGAGATGTGCAGCACCCGAAACTACGGATACTGGAAGCCTGTGCTAGCATTTCTCCTGCGGTGTTGCTATCAGTGTGTGAAGAGTGGGAGAAGAGGATTGCATTGACAATCCAACACAATGGGTAGCACTTTGAACACATTTTATAAGTGGTCAGAAACTTGTAAATAACTCATGAAAGAATAAAGTTACGTTAAAACCAAGCACACAATTGTTGTGAAATTCCCAATAAGTTTGATGTGTCACATGACCCTCTTCCCATTGAAAAAACAAAAGTTGCATCCAAATTGGCTGACTTCAAAATAGCCACCATGGTCACCACCCATCTTGAAAACTTTTCCCCCTCCCATATACTAATGTGCCGCAAACAGGAAGTTAATATCACCAAACATTCACATTTTATTACAGTGTATCCATATAAATGGCCCACACTGTAGATCTGAGTGATGAAAACGTATTAGGAGAGAACATATTATTATTATTATTATTATTATTATTTGTTAACAACAACAACAACAACAACAATAATAATAATAACTAGAGGGAGAAAGTTGAATGAACTTTGAATTTGACTTGTCACATATTGCTAACATCATTGCAACATTATACACTGCTTAATAGCTATGAGGTTAAATTTTTAAAACAATCAATCCAGCACTACCGTTAAAATACCACCAGCTTAAAAAGACTGCCATTTTATTTAGACTTCTGCATTAAATAAATGACCATTTCAAATAATACTTAAAAACCTAAGACTACCAATATATTTTGACTGCATAAAAAAAAACTCCACCTTTATTTCTTGCCATATTTTTGTTTTTCCCCTACTGTTGGATTGAATATGCTCTTTAAAAAATCTTTTCTATTATCGTATTCTTTCAAGAGAATACACTTATCCACTGGAGAGTTATGACTAGATTTAAGGATGTTTGTTAGTTCCCCCTTTGCAGCACATTATTTGATCAAAGGCTCGATGGAACCTGGGGAAATTTCTATATACTAAAGTCAAGAGTCTAAATACAACAATTAATTGCAATATAGAAAAGAAGGCTTTGTAAAGTTGGAAAAGGTTATGAAAAGTCTGAAAAGCTTTATTCTTGATCCTCGAACTGTTAAATTTGGAAAAGCATAAGGAAAGATGATTGAAAAGCAGTGGTAAACATGGTCCTATTCAGTGGTGGACAGTAACAAAGTAAATTTAATTAGTTACTGCACATAAGTGTTTTTTTTTTTTTTCTTGTATCTGTACTTTACTTAATTATTTCCATTTTGGGTGACTTTTTTCTTTAACTTAACTACTTTATACTCGACTACATTATGAAAATCTGCCATTCCTTTAGGTTTATGTTTGGGTAAAACCGTAACATGTCTGAACAAATCTTTCATATCCGCATGGTACCTTTGCCAGGAGATGGACAGATAACAACAACAAGCTAATCTCAAGTTTCTCTGCCCAAAACCAAATTATAAGCAGTGGTGGACAAAGCTCACAAACCATATACTTAAGTAAAATTACAGATACTCAAGGTAAAATTACTCCAGTAAAAGTAGAATTCCTTGTTCTAGCTCTTCACTTGAGTAAGAGTACAAAAGTATTTTTCTTCAAATTTACTGAATTTGAAAGTAAAAGTACCATGACGTATTATAGCTCTAATGTCCTATTATAATTTTTGTAACAAGACTCATGCTTAACACATTGTATGTGAAAAGACTCTAGTGTCACTCTTGGGGCACCAGTCGTTTAATAGATTGTCATTAATTAGTTTGACATAAATTAATACAGTAGAAATGCCCAAAGATTAAATACAATAAACAATGTTATATCAACTATTACATACACCCAAGGTGCTGCCCCTCCAAACCAGAGGTCACTGTCCCAAGGATATAAAGCCCAGTTTAAGTTTCTGTGGTAAACCTATGCCGTAGGCAGTCTGGCCTGATGTGCACCTCTCCAGAAATGTAACTCATCACATCTACGCAGACCACAGTGACTGTGAGAGGTCTGCAGTTGGACGAACATGCTTCAAGTCAAGAATCCAGAAATATTAACTCCTCTATACTACACTCCCTAAATAGTGCAGTTTAAATATTTGTAAATTAATATCACTAAACCAACACACTGTGTACTACATAGGGTTGAAGATGATGTTTCAAATTCAGACCTAGTGATTTGGTACCAACACACAAGTATAAACTTTCACAATGGCATAGGACACTTGTGCATAAAAGTTTTTTACTCATTTAGGAACACTAGGCAAGATTTGGGTTTTTTTCTGCCCATGGGGCTCCCTCTAGTACAATTAACTTTTACAGCACTGAAATTGGTAGGGAGGGGTAGGACAGAGGTGGTCTCGTACCCTCCTCTAAAACTTACATAGTACAGTTTCTTCAGTGCTGAGTCCAGAGTAGCAACAGCAGAGGCTATATTCTCTCTATTATAGGTGAGTGAAGCATCACAATGATTTTGAAGCTGTAATTTTAAGATAAACATATTACAGGGTGTTCCCTTAAGCTGTCTATTTTGTTTACATAGTTAAATAGAGTACAGTTTGAGCAATTTCTGCAATTCTAAAACACCTGGGTTTTTTTTTTTTTTAAACAGGCTCTGATTTAGTTTACCTGACCTTTTGCCTGATACTAATTTTTGTCTTTTTGGCTATTTCTCTGTACTGATGTTTGGGTTTTGGAATATTTCTTCTGGTTTTGACCTTAATTCATGTGCTGTGTTTAATAAATCTTCAACAGTCTCTGACAATTGGTGAGTGATTTGTGACATTTACAGATTTGTAAACTGTGTATATGAATGAATAGCAGTTACTGATGACACAAATACAAATACAGCCAAATACAAAACGGTATCATTTTGTTCATTCGTAATGGTTCTAAGAACTGAACATGATTACTTACAGTCTAATATTCACAAAACACTTGATAAAAACATAGCCTGTCTTTGGTATTATTGATGTGTTTTTTCATCTCCTAGCAACGGAGACTCTGTGTCACATGGAGAGTTGTGTGGAGTAGTGTTGTTTGATATCACTGATTTTCGTTCCAATCCGATAATGAGAAATTTCAGGCTGGTATTGGCAAAACGGATAAATCTACAAAACTTGTGTATTTCAAATCATAGATTTATAAAGAATACAAGACATCAGAATTATTTATTTATTTATTTAAAACTCTGAAGTATATTGAGATAGCTGCCTCATTTACAATAAATAATTTTGTAAATGATGTAAATGCTAATAAACAGAAAAACCAGAGGATACAATAATACAAAATATGTGAAAATGGTGTTTCAAACTGTGGAAAAAGAAAATAAGTAAAATAAAACCATTCAAATAAATTACAGTTTAATTATAAAGAACTAATATAAAAATGAAAACATGCATCTTAATTCAGGTTACAAGAACATGTCAACATGAAAATAGTGAACATGTAAATAAAACTTTAACAGAAGCATCCAAAAGCTGAAAAAGCTGGAATAGCTTCACACATGACTCCATTAAGTCCCATTCTGGGTGACTGTCTGTGAGGAGTGTGAGGAGTGTGTGTGTGTGTGTGATCTGTAGATGTCATTAATCACACCAAACAGAGGGTGAGAATCAGTTGCAGGATTATTTGACAGTGTTTAACAATTTTACAGTGTAAACACAATACTTTAAGCGAGGTCAATAACAGAAATATTTGAAAACCTTAAAATCAGTACAGCGAGATAAACAAGTCCAAAAGGCAAATCCAAAAAAAACAAAAACAAAAGGGAAGCAATATTTCAGAAAAATTTTAAACGTATTTAAGAAGCAGATAAGGGCGGCACGGTGGCGCAGCAGGTAGTGTCGCAGTCACACAGCTCCAGGGGCCTGGAGGTTGTGGGTTCAATTCCCGCTCCGGGTGACTGTCTGTGAGGAGTTGGTGTGTTCTCCCCGTGTCCGCGTGGGTTTCCTCCGGGTGCTCCGGTTTCCTCCCACAGTCCAAAAACACACGTTGCAGGTGGATTGGCGACTCGAAAGTGTCCGTAGGTGTGAATGAATGTGTGTGTGTCTGTGTTGCCCTGTGAAGGACTGGCGTCCCCTCCGGGGTGTATTCCCGCCTTGCGCCCAATGATTCCAGGTAGGCTCTGGACCCCCCGCGACCCTAAATTGGATAAGCGGTTACAGATAATGGATGGATGGAAGAAGCAGATAGCTCAGAATTGCAAAAGAAGCTCAAACAACAGACCTACTTTGCAAGAATGAAGACTAAACAGAGAGCTTAAATCAATCTTGATGTAATGTTTTTTACCTTGAAATTACAGATTCAAATGTATTGAAAAAGTACAGATTAAAAAAAACTGGGCTGTAATAGGGAGAATAGATCCTCTGTCAATGCTAATCCTGGCTCAGCACTGCAGAAACTGCACTTTTGGAGGTGGTTAGGCACATTTTTGGAATGGATTTTACAAATTCACATTTCACATATTGTCTCAACATATAGAGAACAGGCATTTGTATTTTTAAAAAGTTCATTACAAATTATAGCCATACTCATTTAACATAGATTGGTTAACATAATGCATTATAAACAGCACTCATAAAATGAGTATTATAACCCAACTAATAAATGATAGAATTGATATGTGTGAGTTTTAATGAGGCAGATATTAGGGGGAAAAAATAAATGTAATCACAACTGCTGCGGTAACTGCACTAATTCAACCTAATAACAGATTCTAATACTCATTGTTGATGGAGCTTGTAAGGGATATGATGTGTTATTCATCAGTGAAATGAAAAAAATTATATGACATTCTACTAACACTTTTACTGCCTTCACAACAATTTATAATGCATACTACACCTGATAAAAAATGTATTGACCTCTTTATACATGTGTGATATCATTTTATGGAGGTGATTTAAAAATGTGTCAAATTTATAATATAAAATATCTTATTTTATATTATAAATATATTTTATAGGCATAGCAAGGACCTGAACTTCTTTGAACTTCTTTTTCATACATTGATGTTTTTGTTCTGTTGCCCTAGGCAAACAGAATTGGACATAAATATTGCTGCCCTGTGTTCAATCTTCATATGAATCTGTTTTCAATGTTCATATGGGTCACAGCAGAAGCTTTCAGCCTACAGCTGACCTAATTCACATTTTCATAAAACTGACTGAACACACAAGTCAATTGATTCTGCTTTTTCATTTGCACTGAACTGATTCAACTTATCCAAAAGCATTAGTTTGTTTGTATGAGACTTAATAAATAGATGACACAATATGTTTCTCATGCAATGGATCATTGCCTCCTGTGAGAAGAACATTTAGCTCATTTTCCCCATCTTTTTATTATCCCATTATTGATGTATAATAGGCAATTAATATCAGTAGAACAATATTGAAACCACAAGTGGGCAAAATGACATTTCATGCTTGACTCATATTGACATCTCTCATTATGAGTATGCTGTAGGTTATCAGGGGGATCTCTGTTGAAAGCTGTTCCATACCTTTCCATCTGAAGAAATAGAGTTCCTGAAATATCCCACACCAAATCATTTTAAAATTGAACCTTCAAACTTCTCCACATTCAACATTTTTCTAATATTGTATTTTCCCTCTGAAGTCTACTCAAAAATTGCTTACACTTGCCCATTCAAGATATCTGCTGTAATGAAAGGTCGTAACACAAATTTATTCAGCTTTGCTGAAGTAACAGCTTCTACTCCTCTGGGAAATATTGTTCATTTCTCTGAGGGTTTGATGTCATAAATATTAATGAGATCAGATGTTGATGCTAGATGGCCCTGGCTCAGTCCAAAGATGTGTAACATTTTCTATCAAGGCACAGAGATTGTTTAAATAAATGAGAGTGTTCCCTGCACCTACCGGGCTATTAACGAGTGTATGGTAAATAGTAGTATATGAAACACAAAACAAAATAATAAAATAAAACTGAAGAAACCAAAAAAAATACACAATCACAACTGTATGAGTGGAGCCAAACCACAAGGTGTATGAAACATGAACCAACACTCCCTTTATACAAACACAAAATGTTTGGGCTTTTGGCACATCCTTGATGTTCAAAACATGAAGAAAAAAAATATATGGAGCAGTTTCACCAGTTGGGTAGACAGTTTAGGGAGAATTTGGCCAAACGATGGAGGATTCTAGTTAGTTCAAAGGTAATCCCATATTCAGTCTAGCCAAAAAAAACCATTGGAGATCCCAAAATCAATGATCAATTGATCAATAAAGCTTCATCTATAAATGACGCTCACACAGCAAAAACACCAGGTCTCCTCCTGATAATACATTGCCCACATGATAATTATTATAATTTCTTACTGTATACACTTCTATATTTAACAATATTTCTCAAAATATATTACTTTATCTTTAAAGTGTCTCATCAATACCACCGATAGAAAGCATTATTAAAGTCCTTTTCATTCATTCATTCATTATCTGTAAGCGCTTATCCAATTCAGGGTCGTGGTGGGTCCAGAGCCTACCTGGTATCATTGGGCGCAAGGCGGAAATACACCCTGGAGGGGGCGCCAGTCCTTCACAGGGCAACACAGACACACACACACACACACACACATTCACTCACACCTATGGTGTCACGCCCTTATTCTGTCTTGTCTGTTGTCCCTGCCATGTGCTCATTTAGCACATGGCTCTGTTTGTTTGTTGTCTATGTCTCCGCCCTTGTCCCACCTTTGTTCCGCTTCCTTGTCCGTCCTCCTCGTTATCTGTCTCAGGTGTGTCTTGTCTGTGTTATGTATTTAAGTTCCCTTGTCTAGTTCCTGTTTGTCGGTCATTCGTTTCACTCACCAAGTCATGTTGGTCTCTTTTCCATTGTTGCAGTGTGATGTTACCCAGTCTGGTCTGTCTGTCTCAGTCGTTTTTCTGTGTCATTTTATTAAGTCTGTCTGTTGTGTCTTCTCTAGCCCTCTGTGTTTAGGTTTAGCTTTAGCTCTCTGTGTTTACTTAGCTTACTCAAGGTTTTTAGTCTGTCTGTCTTTCCTGTTTGCTTTAGCTCTCTGTTTTAGGTTTAGTCTGTCTAGCTCTTTGTATTTTAGTTTAGTCAGCTTACCTCACTGTGTCTGTCTCTGTTAGCTCCCTGTGTGTTAGCTTTCTATTAAAGTTTCTTTGATTTGGTTAATAAAGTATCGGTGTTTTAGCAAGTGTGTCCGCCTCCGTCAGTCCGCCACGTGAAACGTGAGAGAATGGCCGACCAAATAAAGGACGCAGCTAACACTGAAGAATACTTTCGTAAGTTGGAAGAAGTCCAAGCGTCAATAATACAGGCGCTGATTGAGTCGAGGACTTCAGAAGAATCGACTCCTGAACCGATTGACTGCTCCAACGGGAGAAATCGGAATAAAAAGAGTCGGCGAAAGCAGTGTGCTGGAGTCTCCCCCTTGCTGGAGGATTTTCCCTTCTGGTCCGGGGAAATTATTGGGGGAGGGTTGAGGGTAGGGGCTGTTAGCCTTCATCCTCAGGACAAGGGAGGTGAGGCTAAGAGGGGCACACCTCGGGGGGGATCCAGGATTGAAGAAATCCCTAAAGAGTGCACCCATCAGTCCCCCTAAACCCTCTACAGCTCCAACACGTGTGCCAGGAACAGCACAACCCCCTGCCTCCGTGGACGCCGTCGCAGGGCCCCCTGCTTCCAAGGATGTCACTGCCGTCTTTCCTAACTCCCAGGACTATCTTTCTAGCATTTATTCATGTCTGGAGGGCTTTTATAGGCAATACCGCACTGACACTGCCATGTCTTCAGAGAAAGCTATTGCTCTGGCAGAGAAAACACTGGCCATAAGGATTGGTGATCAGCCTGCCAGTGTGCAATCTGTCATGGGAGTACCTGTTGAATTTGGAGGAGGTTCTAACTGTATGGGTTTTATTTTGCAGTGTAAACACTAATTTGAATATTTGACCTGTTCTCCTCCTCCTGTCATTTTCCAGGTCGTGTTTATCAAATCTCTTAGAGGAGAGGCGTTACTGTGGGCAGAACAGTTAATTAGGGAAAAGGCCCAGGATCTTACCATGGAGTCCTTTCTGGAACTCATAAAAGAAAGATCCTCTGCTCCGGATCCAGGGCGCGCAGCGCCCACAGCCGAGCCGCTCCTGTCTCCGTGAAGGCGGCACCCGCCGCTCCTGTGGCTCCGGCCGCTTTTGCACCCGTGACTGTGGCTCCGGCCGTTTCTGCTACAGTGACTGTGGCCCCGGCCACCTCTGCACCCGTGACTGTGGCCCCGGCCGCTCCTGGTCATGTCTGTAGAACGGCCCCAAGGACTTCGGGGCCGATCCCCAGAACCATGCCCAGGCTGGTTCCTCAGACTCCTCCACAGACTTTTGCCAGTCCTGGGCATTCCCCAGTTGTTTTGGTTCCCCTGTCTGTCCCTGTTCTGGTCCCTGTCTCTGTCCTTGTTCCTGTGCGTGTGTCTGCATTTGTCTCTTCCTGTCCCTGTCACTGTGTTCATGTCTGTCCCCGTAAACATCCTGGTCCCTGTTCCCCTACCAAGTCCTGTCCAGTCCCTTGTTAATAATCCAGTCCAGTCCCCGTTTCAGTCTAGTGTCTTGTCACCTGTCTCTTCTTCTGTCCAGTCCCTGTTTCAACCCTCTGTCCTGTCTCCTGTCCAGTCCCCATTTAAACCCTCTGTCCAGTCTCAAGTCCAGTCCCCTGTCCAGTCCCAGTACCCAGTTCTGTCACCTATCCTGTCTCAAGTTCAGTCACCTGTCTTGTCCCCGTTGTCTATGCCTGTCATTCTCAATCCCCATCCAATGTTCAGCACCCTATATTGTCCACCGTCCAGTCACGTGTAGCTACTCCTGCCTTGTCTCCAGTTCTGTCCTCTGTCTTGTCCCGAGTTCCGTCTGTTGTTTCTAGTCCTGTCCAGTGTCCATTTCAGTCTAGTCTCCTGTCCACCATTCAATCACCCTGTCCAGATGTGTCCACTGCTGTCCTGTCTAGTCCGTTCCAGTCTCTAGTCCCATCTCATATATCCGGTCCTGTCTTGTCCTGAGTATTGCTCATTTAGCACATGGCTCTGTTTGTTTGTTGTCCATGTCTCCGCCCTTATCCCGCCTTTTTTCCGCCTCCTTGTCCGTCCTCCTCATTATCTGTCTCAGGTGTGTCTTGTCTGTGTCATGTATTTAAGTTCCCTTGTCTAGTTCCTGTTTGTCTGTCATTCGTTTCACTCCCCAAGTCATGTTGGTCTCTTTTCCATTGTTGCAGTGTGATGTTACCCAGTCTGGTCTGTCTGTCTCAGTTGTTCTCTGTTTCATGTTATTAAGTCTGTCTGTTGTGTCTTCTCTAACCCTCTGTGTTTAGGTTTAGCTTTAGCTCTCTGTGTTTACTTAGCTTACTCAAGGTTTTTAGTCTGTCTGTCTTTCCTGTTTGCTTTAGTTCTCTGTTTTAGGTTTAGTCTGTCTAGCTCTTTGTATTTTAGTTTAGTCAGCTTACCTCACTGAGTCTGTCTCTCTGTGTGTTAGCTTTCTGTTAAAGTTTCTTTGTTTTGGTTAATAAAGTATCTGTGTTTTAGTAAGTGCGTCTGCCTCCGTCAGTCCGCCCCGTGAAACGTAACATAGGGACACTTTTGAGTCGCCAATCCACCTACCAACGTGTGTTTTTTGGACTGTGGGAGGAAACCCACGCAGACATGGTGAGAACCCACAACCTCCAGGCCCCTGGAGCTGTGTGACTGCGACACTACCTGCTGCGCCACTTTCATTGAGAGATACTTTTCATTGATCTCTCAAAAGTTTTGACACAGCTGATCACTAAGCAATCTACCACATATGGAGTTTGACCACAAGTTTAACGCTTTAAATACCACTTTTCTGAAGTGATCAATCATTGAATGTGTCAATGGATATAAGTACATGGGAGAATGGCTAGAGGCTAAATGTGTTTTGGGATCACACATTAATTAATAAGCTTACAGGCAAACTGAAGCCAAAACCTGCTTTCCAGTTTCTAATTAAAATGAGCTTCCATTCCACAAAATGAGACTGACATGAGGAAACAATGTTATTTTCTAACCTGGATTATGGTGACATGGTCTACAGATATGCACATTCCAAAGCTATACTGTGGGAAAATCTGACTCTCAGTAGAATCAAGTAATTATAAAGAGAACTTTCCATCTGTAAGGGCGGCATGGTGGAGCAGCAGGTAGTGTCGTAGTCACACAGCTCCAGGGGCCTGGACGTTCTGGGTTTGATTCCCGCTCTGGGTGACTGTCTGTGAGGAGTTGGTGTGTTCTCCCTGTGTCTGCGTGGGTTTCCTCCGGGTGTTCTGGTTTCCTCCCACAGTCCAGAAACAAATGTTGGTAGGTGGATTGGCGACTCAAAAGTGTCCGTAGGTGTGAGTGAATGTGTGTCTGTGTTGCCCTGTGAAGGACTGGCGCCCCCTCCAGGGTGTATTCCTGCCTTGCGCCCAATGATTCCAGGTAGGCTCTGGACCCACCGCGACCCTGAACTGGATAAGCGGTTAAAGATAATGAATGAATGAAGTGAGACATAAGTCTTTGGAGTGTTAGTAGATCATAAATGTTGGTAGATATTTGTAGCTATGTAAAGACCTGCACTCAGGTCCATTCTGTACATAAAACAAGCAATTGTTATGTAAAATGATTTACAACATTGAGGCTGAATCCTAGATGATGTACCCAAAAATGTAGCCTAGTGACATATACAACAACCTCCAGCAGACACTTCAAAACAACTTTTATTCAGAGATAGAAGAAACAGCTGTAATCAGCTTTAATCTCTGTCACACCATTTCCCTGCGATGAACATCTTGGTATTCAGAAAAACAACAGAAGGAGGAACATGACTCAGGAACAGATGCATTTGAATTCATATGAAGCCTCATAAACAAGTGATCTACGCCTATGATCTGTAAAGATACATAATTCTATATGTTGTTGAAGACTGCTGTTGTTGATGCCTGTTGACTACTGCTGTTGAAGTGAAAGTCAATACCCCTTGGCCACAGTACCATCCTTGCCTCTGTTTTTTCAATAATGCTGTAAAAAAAGAGTGTGATAAAGCACACACTGTGATGCAGCTGTTAACTTTACCCACATTGCAGACCACTCCCTTGATGATTGCTTTGACAAATAAATAATAAGTACAAGTTATTTGAGTAGCATTTATGAGTTACATATTGAGAAGCTTACTGTTGTTTCATGTGCCAGCATCACAGATTGAATCTTAGTTTAGGTTTTTTTAAGTTAATTATAATTAATTGAATATTATATAAAAAGACTATTATATAATTAGCTAATATGATGACATAAATTAGCAAATCATACCAATACAACACACTAATACACCACAGACTACAGTCTGTAAGAAACACAAAATCTAACTGTGGTCAATGGAGCTGAGGGACTGGACAGTGAATGTAAAAATAAGGTTATTACCCTTCAGTATTAGCAAATTCCACTACTCAGAATGGAGAGAGATGTTTAATCATGCAAACAGTTTGTAAAACATCTGTACAAAAAATGCCAGGTGTGAACTTGAGTGGTATAATATCCACCAGCTTTGGGCAGTGCAACAGAACAGCTGTTCTCTAGATTTAATGAGCTGCATCCAATACTTTTGAGAGGAGCTTAAGTGGCATAATCTAAAATTAATTGTCAAACATCAGTTAATTCTTACAGCAGCACTCCAATATCTAGTGTAAGACCTCCTCAGAAGAGGAGGGTGTTATACAGCAAAAAAGGAAAAATAAATAATTACAACGTTACACTGGAAATTTGCCATATATGATTTGTGTGTGCCAATAGGAGATTCAGTACCTCCCAACCCAGATGAACTCAGAAATTCCAGTCTGAAGGAATAGGGTAGCCATGTTCTTAAGAGAGGGAATGGTTTGCACATTGTGGAACCCAAAACACAAACTTGAGAGACAACTCACCATATTTGAGACACAATCCAAATTTGCTCTGCATCATGGACCACTGTTCAATTTATACATTCTTTCTCAAGATTGCACTTCAAGTTCCACATGATGTAAGGGATGGTTGCACTGTTCCTCAAATTTGAACTTTACCCCTTTTTCCCTTACCAGGGAAGTCCCAGTTGGGCAGGATTTACCCTAGCACATGAAGACCAGTGGTCTCCTGTGACATCATTTATGTCAATATACACTGAATTAAATGTCCATTATTAACATCATTTGAACACCAGTAGTAGATGTCTATAAGCTATTTTAAAAAGATTTCACAAAAACTTTCATTCTGAACTGTCAATGTCGTTAGGATGTGTCTTTGCTCAGGGAGATACAAGTGGGAGTGCAGAATCCAAAGGGTTAATCACCTTCATTAAGTGATGGTGCTAAAGATGTGGTGGGCATTTAAGCAAAAAGCATTACAGACTGACAGCTGCCTTTTGCTCAGAGGAGTATTTAATTAAGCTTAAAATGAAGAGAACCTGTGGAAACAGACTATATCAGGGATGCTATAGGAACATAAATAAATATATGTACACCATCAACTAAACTGAAATGACATACAAAAAACAAAAACAAATCGTTTCATTAAAAGTTCTGACATGAAACATTAATTATAAATGATTTTACAAATATTATTCACCCGGAGCAGCCCCACACAGACACGGGGAGAACACACCAAACTCCTCACAGACAGTCAATTCGGAGCTGGACTAGAACCCACAACCTCCAGTTCGCTGGACCTGTGTGACTGCGACTTTTGAAATCTGACATGATTTTATTCTTTGAGATATGACTGATAGAACACTTAGTCACTAATATATTATATTTTTAACATTGTATATAAAACATTATTAGTCGAGTGGATCTGAGAGCACACATGGAATATGTATAATAACAGACGTCCCATACTCAATTGTATCATCACCATCTTCCTCTTAATCTAACAAAATCTATGTTGACATCTGAGCCAACACATTTAACAAACAAATGCTTTTGAAAGACTTAAAATACATCTTTGTTTTATAAAAATACTTTGTAAAATTGTCTAAATGTGTTTTGCTGCTGTAAAGAACAGATTTAATTTTCTGAATATTTATTTTAATTAATGAGCATTTGACAGGTAGAATACACTACATCTATGAAATGGAACAAAAATGCTAGGTTTAACTACAAGTAATATCATACAAATCAATTTTCTGCTGGACGTCTTTTGCACACTGTGAGATCTGGACACTTTTGATGAAGTTAAGAAGTATTAAGATGCACATACCTCCTCTTAATGGACAACGCATTGATGTCACGGGGTGAATTCTGCATCTCCTTACTGTCCAGACTCCCTTGGTCTTCCTCCAATCTTATGCTGTGATTAGAGATAAGCCTAGGCCTGGTTTAGTTGTCTTCCAGCAATGTGAATAGTGGACTGGAAGCTGTAGAGTGGGAGGTATTCATATGGTTAGTTTTGTGACTGCTTGATTTGGTGAAAAACCTATTTGATGGTCAGCCCATCAATTTACATTCAACAAACTCTTCTCATTGTTATTTGATGGATTGATTTGATCTATCCACATCCCCAGCTGTTGTTGATACTTTCAGTGTTCAACGCTGAGCCAATACTAGAGGAATCATTTTGGCACTCTCCAAAACAGGATAATTTCACTTTAATATCACCTCAAAGAATGCTGAAAAAAAGTGTTAGCAAAATCAAATATCAAGTATTAAAAATTTAAAACAAATTCAGGATATTCTGAATATTTATTATAATTAATGAATATTTTACAGATAGAATACACCATATTTATGAAATGGAACCTATAAACACAATTCTATGAACAAAATTGTACATTTCTTGTGAGGAAAAATTAGGACACCCTAATAACTGGTATTTCCCAGAGATTCCAAAGATTGTCACTGAGTGTCCTAACATTTTCGAATGACTGTATAGGATTAAGGTAGGAATTTACATAATACATACATACATAAACAGATATTTCCTCAGTATGTCCAACAGGTTTTCATTAATTCAAGTGAACGATTTGAAATTTGTGTGCACGTTTTGATGAATTTGAGCAAACAAACTAGTCATTCTCTCACACATTTTAGTTCATTCGAATGAATGAATTGGTAATCCATCCATATGTTTTAGTTAATTAGAGTGAATGAATTAATAATTCATGCTCAGATTTTTTCTAATTCATTCTGTAGTGGAGTATGGACCGAATATAGAAATGAAAGTTTTGAATAAAAAACTCTACACTCTAACAAGGATTTTCATTTTGCAACAGAACCCAACATTCCACAGGACTGTATGTGTGTGCGCAGACCCGCTTTGATAAACACTCACGCACACACAAGGTCTGCATCAAAGGACTGACCAGGACGCCTGGCCACGGCTCTTTCCTCTCTTCAGAAACGTAAAGATAACACCCCAGTTTATGATGCTTTTAGACAGAAAGGAACTTCAAACAAAGTGGGGGAGTTATAACCCCGTTTATGACGAGTGGCACCTAAGTGTCTCTCATTATCTCCTGCAGAAATCAACAGATGGCTAGCAGGGGTGACCTCGGTTTGAACCCCCGTTAACTCATCCGCACCGGACGAAGAACATGGATCAACAGTGACCCCAAGTGGACATTGGCGAAACTACGCCTCGCCCGAGGTCGCCTAAACAATAACGAAAATAAATTAAACTCTGATTAATATGTATACACAATATGTACGAATGTCATTCTATTGTCTTCATATGAACATCTATCAACCAATGAAGTGATGTGTATTACTGTTGTCAATCATGAAAGAAAATGTCTGTCTCTAGCTAAAGGAAGCGAATTAAAATTTTCTAACATAATGTTGTAAATGGGACGTAAACACAACGTACCCAAGATAAAATCTTATGTAAATGTTTGATATTAATAATCCAGTACACTCATTGTGATATGTCAATAACATGTATAGGAAATTTCGATATACACGAATTTTCTATCTTATTCCTTGTGAATCTGATTCCTGCCTTCCCCCTCTTCTCTTTCGGGAAACAAGTCACGTGAGCCTCGGACCCGGATCCAATCAAAGGAAGGGCACCTCCCAATAGGGCGTGACCGCGCTACCTTTGAAAAGAGGATGCCGGCTCATTTCTCGCTCTCTTACATTTTCCGCTCTCTTAACTTCGCTCTTACGTTTGTCTCTTGTAACACTCTTAACTTCACTCTCTTAACTTCATTTTCTGAACTCTCTTGTTCTTCACTCTTGAACGCTCTTACGCTTCTCTTTTACGCATTCTCTTTGTTTTATTCCTTTAAGTTGCAACCTCTCGAAGCGAGACGTTTTCTTTTCTTCCATCTGACGAACAAAGACTTTTGAAGAAATCTCACTAAGCTCCCAGGAGACGTCTTGAGTTAGCTAGTGTGAGAAAGTCTACGAATACGTCGAGTGATTTGAATACCTTCTTTTCTTTTAATTGTGTTTGTTTTATCGCCCATCGAAGTTTGATCTCACGAGTGATCAAAGCAGGTGAAACTTATTCATGGCCAGAATAAGATATCACCCTTTTAGATTAGTTGATAGCGGATATATTAGCGTTATAAGCCGACTTCTGAGGGCACTACTTCTGGAGAATCGAGCGACGAGGCAACTACTCAGAAGACGCCTCCCCTTTCTCAGGGGAAACCAGCCAGGCCCGCGGTCCTCCGAAAAAAAAAAAAGGGAAATCCCGGCCAACATCACTACGCCTGAGGCCGAGAGCGTCTGACTCACCCTGGGAGGAATTCCCTTTCAACGGGCCTACCTTCAACGGCGCTGAGAGGACGAGAGGCGAAACCCGGAGTACGGAGATCAAACCGTGGGAACCGACGGCTCGGCAGAAAACGGCAAAAGAGTAAGCAAGTTAAATTCTCACATTCTCCAGAAGCTGATGCCTAATTAAGTCCCTTTATAAATTTATATGTAATCAAACCTCAGTTAGCAACATTTTAATCACAAGCCATAGTGCCTAGCTTATCTTTAAAGTCGAATCGGCTTCCCCTGCGTTGATGCTGTGAGATTGCAAGATTATGCTACGCGAGGCCAGGAAAAAGCCCAAAGCTTGATGTGGGCAATTTCGTGTTGTGTATGTTACTGTTGAAAATCTGTTCTGTGGTATATACCGTTGAGAAAAATAAGCTTGGTTGTTTTTGAAGTGCGCGGCTCTGCGCCGTTTTGCATGCATTAAATTGAGGCCTGGGTACACCCATTACGCGGACTCCGTTCTGGGATAAGTGCCGTCGGTTCGACCCCTCAGCCGCGAATTCCGGCAAGAGACCGCCAAACCAAATCCCTCCATTCGTTTTAAAACTGGGTCGCTACCAGCGTTAATAACGAGATCGCGCGCTAGGCGATTGGGAGGTTATAAAAAGAAACAGCCGAAAATACGGCTTGTGTTAAGAGCGGTCTGCTCTCATCAGCTCTTCCGGTTTAGACTGAACGTGGATTCAGAAAAGGAATGACCCCTTTGAAGGGGCGGAGCTGAAACTAAGGAGGGAAATTCAAAACGCCCCCAAAACAGAGGAAGACTAATTCCCTCTTGTGGTTTAAGTGCGTAATTGCAGGGAAACTTCTTCATAACTAGTGTCTATTGAAGCGTGTCCTCCCGTGCTCCTCCTTGTGGTCAAGTGTGGTGCTACCCTTGACGTTTGATTCCCGTACACCCTCTAGTGGTTGGGAGGTTGTCCGCCGAGGCAACCTTAAGTGTTTAGCAGCCCTCTGGTGCTTAAAAGTTGTCATTACAGATGAAATTCTTTTAAAGTACCTCAGTGTAAAATCTCTGTTCCCCTTTTAATTGTAATGTTGATAAAGTATCTGAGCGTTTAAAATCTTTATCCCATTTCAGATTTTAATTTGATAACGCCCTCTGTTGTGTTAAAACTTCCCGCTACAGTGGAAATTCCCATTTGTGTTATATTGTGTCTGCTCCTGCCGTGTTTATTAGGATTTCCACCAGCACCGACTGGTGTTCATTGCTGCTATTGCATTATAACTTGCTTGTCGCCCTCTGGTGCCCCAGTCTGGTATTACAATTTAAGTTCAACTTAAATTCTGAAGCTTGCTGTTGCCATTCAGACTTATCTTCAGTACCCTCTAGTGGAGAAACTTGCTATCGCAATTGAAATTATTAACTAGCTCGCACTGACAAGACCTGGTATTACAGCTCTGGTGGCTGTCTCTAAACTCTGCACATCTGAATAATTACGAGTAAAGGCTTGGAAGCATAGTAAGCTGATACAGCTATAGCAGACAGTGTGCAGTAATTAGAGATTGACACTTTAACTTGAGACCAGATCATAAACGCAATTAAAAGAGAAAGTCTTTTAATTTCGCTATTCTTAATAATTCTTTAATTCGGAAAATTCTTTTACTTTCATAATTCCTTAATTGGAAATTATATTTAGTAATAAATCTTACTTAAAAAATTTTTTTTATTTCTTTAATCCAAATTTTTAGACAATTCTTTAATTCAAAATTTTTTTTATAATTTTAATTATTGAAAAAAAAATTTTTTTTCTTTCTTTTGCTCACTTGCGTATAGCAACTTTCACTCCACCCTCTACTACTAACAGACTTCCCTTAGAGATTCACAAGTGAACTCCAACACCATACAGACTAGCAGTTACTCTTAGAGCACGCGGTACAGGTGAATTTAGTTCGATTTCGTTAGAAAAGGGATTAACGGAATTAATCCTAACTAAATAGAAGTAAGTTACACCTCGCAGTTAAAACACAGCTAACATGGCAGAAAGGACTTTTACCTCGGAAGTATATGTAGAAGGCTTGTGGGATGAGGCATTCTCTGTTCTGACCAGCATCACCAGTGATGTGATGCCGGGACTCGCAGAAACTGTGCAGAAAGCCTCACAGGCCCATCGTGACCACATGGTGGCTAAGTGGATAGAGAACCACTTAACCGACATCCTCAAGGGCAAGCCCCTAACGGAGGCATTAGGTCAAATAGCCCTCCTCGTTGTAGTACAGCTCAGGGCCAGTGAACCTGAGCTTGACGTATCACGGCGACAGCAGGCAAAGGAAGAGGCAGAGTTAAGTCAACTTCAAAGCGAAATAATTGAAGGGAACACACTGCCCCAGGTCTCTCCTGACGTGCCACCTAGTGCCGCTATAGAAAGACAAGACCAGCAGGAAAATAGTGAGGATCAGGAACCAGACTCAGGGACCGTAACCTTTAGAGCTGCTGCAGCACCTCCCCTGGTATCAACGGTTATTTCACCTTCCCCTGTGTCTCCCGTCAGCCGTCCCTTACAACGCCCTGCTAGACCCAGAGCACTGCAGCCCAGTGCCTGGTCCCCTCAACCTTTACCCTCTCACGGTCCCTCATTCAAGGACCTAGACAAAATCGCGCGTAATATAACCCGCTTTGATCCCAAACCTGACGGTTCTAATGATATCTTTTCTTACCTAAAAGACATTGATTCCTACCTCCAACGGTCCCCGGGATCACAATAGATGACAGACTATATGTGATTAAACTGACCTCCAACCGAGACGTCAGTAACTTCATTGAACGTCAGCCAGACTATGTAAAAGCGCGATATGATGTGCTGTGCCAAGCATTGGAGGAAGAATTCTCCAATCACCTGTCACAGACCGGACTGGCCGCTGCTTTGAACATAAAACAGCAACGCCAGGAATCCCCTCAGCAATATTATAACCGACTCAGACAGGCGTATTTCGGACCTAGAAATGACTCCGGAATGGAGGAAGAGTTAAATTTCAAATCACTATTCATCCAAAACATCCATCCCCACACCAGTCATCAGCTGGGAGTCTCAGCTTGCCCTCGCACCCTGTCTAGCAGACAGCTGCGTGATTTAGCACACAGGGGTTTCCTAAAATCCCAACAAATTCCCAACAGACGGTCCGAAACACCCCAAGTCTTTAATGTCGACTCCAGCTCCCCACATTTAGAGTTGGTGGGTGCCACCCAGGCCGATCCACCAAGATCCGCCCTGGACCCTTCCCCCACTCCGTGGGCCAGTGAGGGCCCGAAACCTCCTCTGCCCTCACACCAATACAAGCGCTACCCTCCTCGCAGGCCAGACAGAAATCGCGACAAAGATTTCTGGAACCCTCGGGACAGGGCTGGGTATGGTCGTGACTATTACCCTGCAGAAAACCGCGGTGCGGGCCGTGGAAAACCAGCACATAAGGGATATGAGCGAACAGCTCAGAACCAGCTCTCTGATTCTAATAGAGAAAAGAAAGAGAAATACTGGTATCAAAATAAAGAAAATCACGCCAAAGACAAGCTTAAAGGCAAGGAATTCAGCTCTAAGGAGTTAGAGGACATCCCCCGAATGCTTGCAATGTTTTGTAAAGAGGAAAAGAAAAAACCTGATGTTCTTTCTATCACCTCTGTGCGGTCTAACCCAGAGCCATCCTACACCCCAGAAATGTTAGAGAGTTATGTAGAAGTGACAAGCGAAGCTCCGTCTTCTAGCGCACCGTGCAATCTCCTCATGACCCAAACAAACACTGAAGACCCAATGATACAGGGGGGTGACTCGCAAACACCCTCCAGTGCTGTTTTGGTTGTTCAGTTAGACGGTAAAGAAGGTTTAATGCCAAATGACCATTTAGTCATTGAAGGCGACACACCCGTCCAACAATTCATGGGACACTTAACTGAGAAAGGGGTTGCACGCAAATTCTATTTGTCCACCATTGTGGAGAGAAGGCTAGTACATGAGGCCCTGTTGGACACTGCATCAGATGTCACGCTCATGTCTTCCGCCTTGTTCCACCAGGTTCGAGCCATTGCGCGGCGTGAAAATCGCGAGATACAGCTCCAAAACTGTTCTCTTAAAATTCAGCCGTATTCACATGCAGGCCTCACTATCCAATCTATGGCACTAATACACTTAGCTATTGGACCAATGACTTTAGTGCATCCAGTTCATGTGTCTCCTCTCGAAACAATTCCCTTCCTCATCGGCAAAGATCTCCTTAATCGCTTCGAACCACTGATTGACTTCAAAAGGTCAAAGATCTGGGCACAAGTGCGTGAGCCTTTGCCCATCTGCACCCCACACCACCGGGAAGCTCAGTGCTGCCGTCTCGAAATCCGGCCTGAATCAATAGGAGATCCACCAAGTCAGATCCCTCACTTTGATGAAGAGGAAACTGAGCCCATGGCGGCCACACCAGAGACTGCAGTCTCTTCCTGGCCCCCTAATGCCATGTTAGAACAGCGGAACACATTCCTGTGCACTTTCACTAAGCCGTCCACAACAGACGCTCCCGGCCTTTGTGACTATCATGTGGACAATGTAGTTCTGGCTCTGTGGACTGACAAGTCCGCCATAAGCCAAACCCTCTTTGACACCCTGCGCCTCACTCAGCCAAATATTCCTTTGGTGAGCAGTCCTTGTCGCTTTCCTCTCGACCCGAAAGCAAAAGTAATGTTACCCACTGATGGAATTTGCACTCTAACTATCCAGTGGAACAAAAGGGTAATCACCCATTATTTCTTGGTCGTCCCTAACTTGCCGCACGACGCTTACATTGGAAGTGACTTCTTGGTGCGCCTCGATGTCCACGTAGACACCCTCAATAGTGTGCTGTGGTCCTTGACTGATGTTTCAATGGAAACCTGGTCCTCAGATCCCAGCAACCTAGGCTCAGGACAAACTATTCCCGATGTCTGTCAGGTCACTAACCAAGGTTCACTTGTGGTACCTGCGAACACCGCAAATGTACCCATCCGCTTGGTCATGCGACCTGGCCAACACTTAAGCCACGCGTATACACTTTTCCAACCGTCACCTCAGTTCTTCAAACTAGGCCTCACCCTCGAAGCCACACCTTTGGTGGAAACACGAGCAAGATCCACCTATCTGTTCGTACGAAACGAAACCACTCAACCCTTGACAATCACTCATTAATCTCCTTTGGGTTGGTTGGTCAGTACAAAATTCCATGACTTCAAGTTGCGAATCCCGATCATAGGACCAATGCCTGAATCCCTGCTTCTTGATCATCCAGAATCAAAGGTGTTCTATACTCATCCGACACGAGCTGTTGCTCTCTTCTCAGCTCTGGCGTAAAGACGCCATCTGCAGAATAGATCTTGCTGACGATGATCAAATGACGGTCATGGTTCTTTCTTTAGATTCATCCCCAGAATCCTCCTGGGAACCGCCTCTTCTTCCCGAAGCGGGAGAAGACACTTCAAATTCACGCAATTCGAAAGAACTATCTGACTCAGAATTTCGTATCCAAGTCGAACAAATTCTAAAGGTGGCCGACACCCTCCAAAGCAAAGAAGAACGTGAGAAACTCTGTGAAGTGCTTCTTAAATATCAGAAATCTTTTGCCAAAGATTCAACGGACTGTGGTCTCATTGACATTCATTCAGTGCGCATTCCCACTCGTCCAGGAGCACCACCCACGTTTGTCCGCCAATACAAAATTCCGTTGGCATCCTATGAACCGGCACAAGAAATCATTGATGACTTGCTGGAAAAGGGCATAATTCGACCCTGCAACAGCACATACTCGGCACCATTATGGCCCGTCATAAAACCCAATGGTAAATGGCACCTGACCATCTACTATCGGAAACTAAATCAACAGGTTCCCTTGTCTCGGTGGCCGATGACACAATTGGAGCAAGAACTCCCCTCGGTCCGAAACGCTAAATACTTTTCCACCATCGATGTAGCCTCTGGCTTCTGGACCATCCCGGTGCAAGCAGAAGACCAACACAAGCTCGCTTTCACCTTTGCAAACCGACAGTACACGTTCACTCGGTGCCCCTTTGGATATGCCAACTCACCCGCGGAGTTCAACATTTTCTTAAACAAAGCATGCCCTGATGCCCGCGAGCGAGGCACCCTCATATATGTGGATGACATACTCATGCGTAACCACTCCCTACAGGCACATATTGACGAGATTGATCATGTTCTTGACCAGCTCACAACAGCAGGTGCGAAAATATCACTCTCCAAATGTCAGTGTTGCAGAACAAAGATGAATTACGTCGGTCTGCTCGTAAGCACTGATGGTGTTGAACCACAAGTGAGTCTAGTGCAAGGGGTAACAAACCTCGCAGCACCTACCAATCTTAAGGAACTCTGCAGTTTCTTAGGAGTATGCAACTATTCACGATAATTCATAGAAAACTATGCGGACCTAGCTCGTCCACTTTATGACCTCCTGAAAAAGGATACTCCGGCCTACACAGGCCTTGCTTCCTGCAGGTGATGCAAAGGAGACATTCCTTCCCAAGTGCCACAAACTCCAAAAACCCTCTTACCTACCGTGGCTAACCACCACTATTTCGATCCTAACACATGCAAAGACCTTGTCACTGCGTATGTAGATGGTTGTTCGTTCCGCCGAGAACACACCCTGATGGCAGGAGTGGGTATTATCGGAATAAACGGATGGCCTCACGAACCCCTAAGTTTCAAACTGGGTACTCAGTCCTCCCAATATGCTGAAATAGCAGGAATTCTCATCACAATCCAGTCTGCAGTCCAGAAAAGCGTAAAAACGTTGGTGATCTGCACAGACTCCAACTACGCGCGCCTAAGCTTCACATGCCACTTGAAACTGTGGAAAACCAACAACTACACCACGTCAAACAAAAAGCCAGTCAAACACAAAGAGCTTTTTGCGGCATGTGAACACTTGGTAGACACACATGACCTGCAGATCTACTGGAAGAAAGTGAAGGGTCACTCCCGAGTCCCGGGAGATGACAAAGAATTCAATGATCAAGCAGATAGCTTAGCCAAACAAGGGGCCCGCGAAGGCACATCATGGACATTTGATCCCTCCCTTTATCCAAACCCACCGACATCGAAGTCCCAGCTATTAAACGGTCTTGAACTGTAACGAAGGCATCGCCTGACAATGCTAAACCTACCATTGTCTCTATTAACCCTGCTTTTTCTGACACTGACTTAGTTACTCTCCAAGCTCGAGACCCATCCATTTCTAAAATGCTTAGCCATGTCTCTGACCCATCTACATGTCCCATCTCAGCCCAAGATCTTGACCCCATACCAGGCCTTAAAGACCTATACGGCGCCAGAGCGTCCCTCCAAGTCGTCAAAGGCTTGCTAGTTCATGCCACTGACTCGCACACTTCACCTACGTTCGTGATTCCTCAGTGCCACAGGGGGGTGATGCTGATGCACGCCCATGACTCCCCATCTGTGGGACACAAAGGGGTCAAAGCAACACACCATGCGCTCCGGCAGGTGGCATATTGGCCCCACATGGTAAAAGATGTGGCTGACTACATTAAAGGCTGTCTGGTATGTTGCCAATTTCAACCCTCAAATCCTCTTCATAGAGCCCCCTTGCAAAAGAAAGGATTATCCTTCCCTTGGTCAAACCTCCAGATAGACTGGGTTGGACCACTCACTCGAACAGTAAGAGGTAACAAGTACTTCCTCACAGTCACGTGTGCATTCACTAAATGGGTAGAATGCCTCCCCGCACCGAATGACACAACGCTAACCACTGCATACCTACTGATGAACCATGTCTTCTCACGGTTTGGCCTACCCAACCGTGTCGACTCTGACAGAGGGACACATTTCACAGCTGAAGTCATGCAGCAGCTCTGGCAACTCTTAGGAGTAAAAGCCAGCCTGCACATTAGCTACCATCCTCAAAGCTCAGGTCAGGTAGAGCGAGCCAACCGAACTGTTGTTAGCATACTGAAAAAGTACGTAGCAGCAAACCAACGAGACTGGGATGTCAAGCTACCCCTTGTACTGATGGCCATACGGGCGACCCCACACAATGCGGTCGGGGTCTCACCCTTTGAGTTGATGACAGGGAGACAGATGACTCTGCCTCTACATCTGTTATATCAGCCAGGTGAAGCTAGCATAGCTGTAGCCTACACCACTCATCAGTATATGGAGGATCTGCAGAAACACCCCAAAGCCACTTTCGCCTTTGCCCAGCAGAAACTGGAAAAAAGTGCAGAAGGTCGCAAAGCGTACTACGATCACAAAGCATCCCACGACGAAGTCCAAATAGGGGACAAGGTATGGTACTACATCTTTGTCCAACCTGTTGGGAGGTCGCGAAAAATGGGGGAATCTGGCCCGCAAATTCCTACCCCAATGGTCCGGTCCCTATAAGATCACAGACAAACTGTCCCCCGTTGTTTACAGGATCAAATTAAACAAAGCTCGGGGCAGTACTGAACTCAAGTGGGTCCACCGCAACCAAATCCGACCACACACAACCCCCATGGGACTTGTAGGGGATACTAACACTTGTGTTAGGTCATAAACAACAGAATCAAAGGCAGGAAGGGTGTTGGTTAACAAACAACTACAACCTTCTACTCACACCTTAATTCTTCTATCCCTTTTCCCCTTTTCTCTCACTCTTTAGCAGGCAACAAGCTTCTAACCAGACTGAGGACACTCAGGGTGCAAGACCCTAGTCCCTCATCGTCAATTATTGTAGAATGTTTACCCTAGGAAATTTTTATCAAAAGGGGGGTATCGTGAAAAATTTTTATAATTTGTCTGAAACGACTCGCCATAAATACCCTAAATCTAACCATGAGCATCTCTTCCGGTAGGATGGCCCCGCTGCTCATTCTCCTGATCGTCAGCTCCCTAGGAACTGCCATGCTCCCTGAAGTGATTGAACCGGGTCCTGACTCAGGAATAATACTGAAAGACCAGCCGGGACTACTAATCACTAATTGCCGCCTCCATACCCAGAGAGTATTCGTACGGTTGAATCCCGCCGAAGCGTGTAGCAAAAACCTACCGATAACCACTCTGCAGACTGGCCGGAATGGAGTTAGATGGCCTGAGGAAGCTATCAGCCATGCTGAAGCCAACGTAACTCACATGCTCCGCCAGCTACAAAAGTTTACCGTGACGCAATCAGAACTAAATGGTTTTAACAAACGACCTAAACGCTTCATAGGCGGATTGCTAATGGCAGCTGCAACTGTGGGATCACTACTGAGTCTCGGAACGTCCGCCGTCAACGCCGTCAATATGGCCACTGTCAAACGTCAAGTAGGGGAATTACAAGCTGAAATTCCAAACATTAAAACCCAGTTACACAAACAGCAGCAGCACCTGCAAACAATTGGGCAAACCCTACATGGCACCGTCGTAGTGCTCAATGCTCACAGTGTCGCTTTGAACAAAACGCTCCAGACAGTTAACTCTATGCTTTCAGTAGTGCAACTTGACCTTGCCCACATCCAGCTTGTGAATATGTTATTGTCTGATATGCTACAAGAAATCAGCTCCTCTGTGGATAGCCTAGCCATGGGGAGAATTCCTCCCTACCTGGTGCCTCTATCCTTAGTACAGGAGATTTTGTCTACAGCAACTTGAGAAGTAGTTACTGATCTCCAGGCCCACCTAGCCTATACCTTAGGTAGCGCCATCCCAATTTATGTTAATCTTCAAGACCGAGAATTAGCATTCATCATACCGTTTGAAAGATGTTGTCAACGTTGGCTTCTGGCAAGATTCTGCCTATGTTCGTGTAAAGACAACATCTCTTGTAGCATACCAAGACGATAACCCTGACCTATATCTGGTACCCAATTTGCTTATGATCAACAGGTTCCCTTTGCTCACTCACTAAAGACATTCACTACTTGTGCCCTAGCAAACCTTTCATTCGTGACAGCGCAAATGGGATCTGTGGCCTTAAGCCTATGATGAGTAATACTCAATGCCCGGTAGTCGTCACACCCCGACGTTTGGTAACTAGTACTCAAGCTGAGATTGTTGGAAATCGTTGGCTGGTTAACACCCCCTTTAGAGAGGCCCTACTAACCTATGATCAACATGACACCTCAGAAAGGGTACTCCTTCCTAGTCAAACTTTCTGGGTAGACGTCCCCGTAAACGCAATCCTACATGTAGGAGACCAGGCCCCGTATCACCTAAACCCTGACCAATATGAGAGCAACATAGAAATCTCAGAGTTCTTCTCCAAACACACCATCGAGCTAGATACTAAAAAAACACTAACTCGCCTTGAATATGAGGGAACATTGATCTAACCCCCATAGATAACACTCTTAGAGAGCTGTCGTCTCAACCCCTATGGCCAGTTCAGCCTGTCGCCTATGCATGGTCCACTCCAGACACCTTACTAGTTACCCTGGTAGGATTAGGATATCTTTTGACCTTTGGTATAGCTTGGTTCTATTTCAAACGCACTCGAGCCCTCCAGAGCAGGTTAGAAACTTGGTCTAATAAAATGGTCAAATTTGTTAGACATAAAAGAGCCCAGAGAGGTGAACCCCCAAGTTTTAGATATGAAGCCGAAGGCCACGTCGAAGAACCAGCTCTCGAGGTTGCGTTTGAACAAGACCTACCCCTAAATAATTAGAATCCCTTCAGCATGCAAACATCAACACTCCATATGCACCCATACACTGATAGGAAGACATTAGCTCTGGAAATGTGTTTGAATATGCTTGCTGATCTCACCTTCCTCCACAGCAAAAGTTCTTTTCAGCTCCATGCTCCCTGCCAGACCATAAAACTGAAAAAAGGGGGGAATATAGTGGAGTATGGACCGAATAAAGAAATGAAAGTTTTGAATAAAAAACTCTACACTCTAACAAGGATTTTCGTTTTGCAACAGAACCCAACATTCCACAGGATTGTATGTGTGTGCGCAGACCCGCTTTGATAAACACTCACGCACACACGTAAGGTCTGCATCAAAGGACTGACCAGGACGCCTGGCCACGGCTCTTTCCTCTCTTCAGAAACGTAAAGATAACACCCCAGTTTATGATGCTTTTAGACAGAAAGGAACTTCAAACAAAGTGGGGAAGTTAGAATCCCGTTTATGACGAGTGGCACCTAAGTGTCTCTCATTATCTCCTGCAGAAATCAACAGATGGCTAGCAGGGGTGACCTCGGTTTGAACCCCCATTAACTCATCCGCACCGGACGAACAACATGGATCAACAGCGATCCCAAGTGGACATTGCCGAAACTACGCCTCGTCCGAGGTCGCCTAAACAATAATGAAAATAAATCAAACTCTGATTAATATGTATACACAATATGTACAAATGTCATTCTATTGTCTTCAGATGAACATCTATCAACCAATGAAGTGATGTGTATTACTGTTGTCAATCATGAAAGAAAATGTCTGTCTCTAGCTAAAGGAAGCGAATTAAAATTTTCTAACATAATGCTGTAAATGGGACGTAAACACGAAGTACCCAAGATAAAATCTCATGTAAATGTTTGATATTAATAATCCAGTACACTCATTGTGATATGTCAATAACATGTATAGGAAATTTCGATATACACGAATTTTCTATCTTATTCCTTGTGCATCTGATTCCTGCCTTCCCCTTCTTCTCTTTCGGGAAACAAGTCACGTGAGCCTCGGACCCGGATCCAATCAAAGGAAGGACACCTCCCAATAGGGCGTTACCGCGCTACCTTTGAAAAGAGGATGCCGGCTCATTTCTCGCTCTCTTACATTTTCCGCTCTCTTAACTTCGCTCTTACATTTGTCTCTTGTAACACTCTTAACTTCACTCTCTTAACTTCATTTTCTGAACCCTCTTGTTCTTCACTCTTGAACGCTCTTACGCTTCTCTTTTACGTGTTCTCTTTGTTTTATTCCTTTAAGTTGCAACCTCTCGAAGCGAGACGTTTTCTTTTCTTCCCTCCGACGAACAAACATTTTTGAAGAAATCTCACTAAGCTCCCAGGAGATGGCTTGAGTTAGCTAGTGTGAGAAAGTCTATGAATACGTCGAGTGATTTGAATACCTTCTTTTCTTTTAATTGTGTTTGTTTTATCGCCCATCGAAGTTTGATCTCATGAGTGATCAAAGCAGGTGAAACTTATTCGTGGCCAGAATAAGATATCACCCCTTTAGATTAGTTGATAGCGGATATATTAGCGCTATAAGCCGACTTCTGAGGGCACTAGTTCTGGAGAATCGAGCGACGAGGCAACTATTCTGAAGACGCCTACCCTTTCTCAGGGGAAACGTCACTACGCCTGAGGCCGAGAGCGTCTGACTCACCCTGGGAGGAATTCCCTTTCAACGGGCCTACCTTCAACGGCGCTGAGAGGACGAGAGGCGAAACCCGGAGCACGGAGATCAAACCGTGGGACCCGACGGCTCATCAGAAAACGGCGAAAGAGTAAGCAAGCTAAATTCTCACATTCTCCAGAAGCTGATGCCTAATTAAGTCCCTTTATAAATTTATACGTAATCAAACCTCAGTTAGCAACATTTTAATCACAGGCCATAGTGCCTAGCTTATCTTTAAAGTCGAATCGGCTTCCCCTGCGTTGATGCCGTGAGATTGCAAGATTATGCTATGTTAATTAAATATCCTCCTTCTTTTGTTAATAAAAACTTTCATTATTTGAAATTACAGTGCACACAGTCTTTTCATTAAAGGTCTGAAAATCCTGAAGATCTCACTTAGCTTGACTATTATTCATTCTCAAACTAATTATTAACATTTTAATTGCTTAAGCCAATTATAAACTTTAATTACTATCATTAGTCAAATATCAGTAATCATAAAAGTTTGAATAAGGTCAACGCTATAAACACAATATATAAATATATATACTATATATATTTATATATATATCACGGTGTATATCAACATACATTATACACTACAATTCCTTAGCAACCAGCTGCCTTTTGCCAAAACTCTTATAATGTGTGTGTCCTGGTACTAATTACTGCAGTCACTGCACATGAAGTAAAATGACTTCAATTAGTCCATAAAGACAAAAGATATCAATTCAGTGATTATCACACTGTGTACATATGAATTATGAAGAGAGTGAATGGAAGTGTTGAAGTAAACGGCGTGCATCATATTTTCAGCTGAGCACTATATAAGCTTATAGCTGTCATTTAAACACAACACCCCCAAAATATAATAATTATTTGCACTGAGTTGAATTCCAGAACACTACACTTCACACAATTGTCCTGTTTTTAACTTAGGAGCCATAAATATTTTAAATAATTTCTGTGAAAGTTGGTTAGGCTCCTATCTGTACATGAGCCTCTACGGGCAGGGATATTAGGTGTTTTAAACCCATGCTTATATAAAAAATAAAAAGAACAATATAATAAAAAAAATTAAAATAAACAAAAAATAAACAGAAAATCATGAAATCAAATGGAACGCTTACTGCCCAGACAAGTTATTTCCACTATTAGAAATAAATATTTTAATACAGAAAGAATATTAAATGTAGGAATTAATTTAATAAAATAAAGTTAAAATTTTAAAATGTGAAATAAATACATAAAAAATGTAATCAATATGTAAATTAATTAATAAATTAAGAACAAATAATTTAGAAACCACAAATAACGTTCAAATACAAACCTGATTCCAAAAACGTTGGGGCACTAAACAAATTGTGTAAAAACTGAATGAAATGATGTGGAGATGGCAAATGTCAATATTTTATTCGTAATAGAACATAGATTACAGATCAAAAGTTTAATCTGAGTAAATGTAACATTTTAAAGGAAAAATATGTTGATTCAAAATTTCATGGCGTCAACAAATCCCAAAAAAGGAAACTGACTAAGGAAACTTTACACTGGACCTCAAGCAACATGGATTCTTTGCCTCTCCTCTTTTCTTACAGATTCTGGGGCCTTGATTTCCAAAGGAAATGCAAAATTTACTTTCATCAGAGAACATAACTTTGGACCACTCAGCAGCAGTCCAGTACTTTTTGTTTTTAGCCCAGGCGAGATGATTCTGATGCCGTCTATTGTTCAAGAGTGGCTTGACCAAAGGAATGGGACATCTGAAACATGTCTTGCATACATCGTGTGGTGGTTCTTGAAGCACTGACTCCAGGTGCAGTCCAGTCTTTATGAATCTCACCCACATACTTGAATGGGTTTAGTTTCATAATCTTCTCCAGGGTGTGTTTATCCCTATTGCTTGTACACTTTTTATACTACATCTTTTAATTCTCTTCATCTCTCTATTAATGTGCATGCTCTGTGAACAGCCAGCCTCTTTAGCAATGACCTTTTGTGTCTTGCCCTGCTTGTGTAAGGTGTTAGTGGTCACCTTTTGGACAACTGTCAAGTCAGCAGTCTCCCCCATGATTGTGTAACCTAAAAAACTAGACTGAGAAACAATTTAAAAGCCTTTCCAGGTGTTTTGAGTTAATTAGCTGATTAGAGTGTGGCACCAGGTTTCTTCAATATTGAACCTTTTCACAATATTCTAGTTTTCTGAGATACTGAATTTGGGGCTTTTCATTAGTTGTCAGCTATAATCATCAAATTAAAAACAATAAACACTTGAAATATATCAGTATGTGTGTAATGAATGAGTATAATATACAAGTTTCACTTTTTGAATGGGATTACTGAAATAAATCACCTTTTTCATGATCTTCTAATTTTATGACCAGCACCTGTATGCAATGGCGGATGCTGATCTTTCAAGGAGGGGAAGCTCAATTTCGGCCTACATCATAAAATGTGTCGGTTTATTTATACATAAATTCTACCCTCCGTTCCTTTTTAAGAAAATGATCTGTGACCCTGTCGTACCAACAAGGGGTCTTTTCCAGGGACTTGACTAGTGTCCTCTCAATGGCCAGCAGAGCTAGGCTGCTTAAACAGCCTTAGCCCATGTGAAGAGTGTCCGACTGTGCTCCCACAGATCTTTACACCAAAGGATCACTGATTCACTCATTTCGCTGTCAATCAAAAAGGGATTCAGCCTCAGACAGATCATCCAATCATCAGGCAGATGCTAAGCATCCGATGGGCGGGACAAAACCCAGCATTTATCCAATGACTCGTCTCGTTTCGCCGCACTTCGCTGCTTCGCTATTGAACTCTGTGAACACTCAGCATCCAGACTGTTTAAAGCACTGAAGCTGTGGGAATGATTGAGAGGAAAGCCGCGTCTTTACCAGTGATAAGACGCTGATTCTGAACAAAAGTTGAGCGCGTTGTAGTGCATATTTATTCAATGACATGTACACTCAACAGTATATATTTGATCACTTATTTTTTGACATTTTAGGGGAAGCTGAGCTTCCCTTGCAGTCTTAGAGCAATCGCCTCTACCTGTATGTATAGGAAGGAAGGACTTGGAAGGTAAGAGCTTTGTCCATTAAACATAACATTTGGGATTTGAGGGTCATGAACTTAAGAAACCTTATCCTACTTTATTTTAGCTTAATGCCTAAATGCACTAAATCAATGAACTAAGACGTTAACTTCAGAATTCTTTAGCACTAGGATATTTGTGGTTGTTATGTTCTGTGTACTAAATAGAAAATATTGATAGGTAAGTTTTAATTGGTTTAATTATTAATCATTCCATCAAATGCTTGTTGCAGAAAGATGCTCCCGTGGTTCTGTGTCTGGGAGCCGATGAACCATGTGTTTGTGAGCTGTGTCTCCTGCAGCGCCTCAGAGGGAGTCATGTCTGTGATTATCTTCCATTAGAAGTAACTATGATTTATACAGTAAGTCTCTAGATTTGGTGCTAGTTTATTTATTTATGAAAGCACCTACAAACATGTCAACTTTGTCATTTTTTTGACACCTTCATTAAGAAGATCAAATTTTGTCTTGTATAAATTTGTCAAAAACGGGACATATTTTTTGCTTATTTTACAAGTATTTCACATGACAATTTGTTAGATAGTGTACCTGTTTTGTATCTGTACCAGATATGCAAAAGGGGTTCTGGACCAACAGACTTGATACAGACATAATCTGAACGTCTTTCTGATGTTGCATGTTTGCTGGAGTGATGTTCCTGTAAGAGTCCTGATCATTTAAGAATATGATGAAAGGAGGATAATGTATGCAAATACACTACAAAGTGCAAGTGGAGCTAAACAATGGTCAATGCACTGTTGTCATACTTAAGTAGGTTTGTCTAAACATTGGACAGAGCATCATATAAATAACAATTATCATATTTTCAGCACTGTTTTTAAAAGAGAGATCAAAAAAGTCTGCTGTGTCAGCGAGAGAATAAATGTGTTACCACAAAATGAATCTGCTGTCATCTTAAAACACATATCTTAATGCTTATTATCTGAAAGTCTCATCAATGGTGGTGACTCACAGCAGCCCTAAGAGTGAGTGTTCTAACTAATTTTGAATTCAACTATTGTAAGAAACTGCTGTTTTGTACACTGACATTCATTTGCGCAAGCACAGCTTGCGTAATTTCCACAGAAAATCATGAAATCAAATGGAACGCTTACTGCCCAGACAAGTTATTTCCACTATTAGACAGCTTCATTAGCTAGCATTGCACAGACTCATGGGAGGAGAAAGTGGAACATCCTACACACCTAGAGAGAAAGATACCTATAGTGTTTTCGGGGATGCTCTGCCTAAAAGACTAAGACAAAACCAGAGATCAAACCTGTGATCTTCGGTTAGGGCCAGTGTTTTCTTGTTTCTCCTTTGCTGCACCACTCAGCGGTTGCAGTTTTTTTTTAATCGTTGATTACCCATTATGTCACAAAAATACATGAATTCAACAGGTTTACAGGACCAATGAAACTCAGAGTTTAAATATATTCAATAAAAGGTAAGGGTCAAATCAAAGCAGTAAAAACTTCTCAAAATAAATTCTCAAAAGATTCATAAAGATTAAATAAAAAATCATGGTATATTTACCATTTTAACAATATAAACTCTTAATTAACATAAATAATATAATTCAATAAAATTCAAATTCTTTAAAGGGAATGTTCATGATTTTAATCAAATGTTTATATATATATATATATATATATATATATATATATATATATATATATATATATATATATATATATAAATAAAATTCTGAGGATGTTTCCCCAACCACTTGCTAGCCCTCCAGTCTGTTTGCATGCTTGAAATCCGTCTAATGTGTATACTAAGTGAATTGATTTGGTGAATTGGTGAATTGATTTTTAAAAATCACAATGAACCTAAACAAGAGAGAATAGTGTTTCCCTACAGTTGTAGAGGTCCCATTTAATATGGCCTATTAGATTTTTTGGATTTAGTAAAGTATTCTTGGTTACAGTTAGTCTTTTACATAGTTTTGTCAAAATATTTTTCAAAGAAATCACATTTTCATTACTCCTCAGATGATGAGGAAAATATAAATAAATGCGTGCTTTTTCCTGCACCCAGTTTGCACTCAATTTATATTAATTCAATATATGGAATTAGTAGAAAATGGAAAAGCTAATTTTTACCCTCAGTACCATCAGCAAACATCAAAGACGTCTGGGAACCATCTATGTACATAAAACAACAGGCTCAGTTTTAAATATCATGGAGAAAAAAGAGAGGTTAAGTACTCAAAAGTGAAAATGGGTCAGATTTTGTCCGATCACTTCAGCAAAATGAAAGGAACAGTTCGAAAAAACTCAGTTCAGTAGAATGGATCAAACTTCCCTTCCCTAACGTCAAAGACAATGTGGACTGTGAAAGTAAAATGAATCAAACTTCCTTGATTACCAAGCACATTCTACACAAGTGCTACAACATGTGCTCATCTAAATAAACAACAATATCTGAAGGCTGTGAGATGATTTGTGAGCATCTCAATTCCAATGTATTTGCATGTGTCTCTGAGAGCCTTTACAAAAGATGCCTCAGCAAAGAGGGCACTCTCACATAGCCTTGGTTCACATTAATCTTTTGCTGGCTTAAAGCCCATGTAATACTGCATTATCAGCATTGTCACTTGCCCTCTACTGTTCCCCATCTATAAGGAAGCAATGAGAAGTGTCTGCATCTTTAATGATTCACCTTCATGCAGAGGCACATCGGGAGAAAAAAACCTTGTCCACATGTCTGCAGAGTTATGGCAGTCCATAAAAGCTTACACGGCAGTGGCATGCTTCAAAGAGACAGCACAACAGAGATGGAAGGGAAACAAAAAGCTTTTTTGGCACACTCAAATAAACACACTGAAATACATCCAACCACATGTGCAAACATGCTTTGCAATAAGCACCTATTTTTTAGGTCCATGTTGGATGGTGTTAGATGCTAATCTCTTTCAAAGCACCAAACACACCTTCCATTCGGCTTCCAGAGAAGCAGGTGTCAGCTGTAGAGCTACATGACATGGCAACAGTCTGCAAACATCCAAAAATCCATATGTACATGCTGAACATTTCATTCCAAAAATACAGATATATGAAAGCACTGTAAACAATCTCTATAACTGTACAGCATATTAGACATTTTTTACAATTAATTTTTAGAAAAGTTAGCATGAAAAACCTAACAGCAACCCCAATCATAACCCTAACTCTGCACCTAGCCATAAGCCCAAACCTAAGCCTAACACAGTATTCACAAATGTCCCAGCAAAGTCTACAAAACACAAATCCACATTAACACAACACTTAAATCCACATTAACACAACACTTGTAAGATTACATGAAAAGAAAATATATGAGAATATAGAATATATGAGTTGAAGTTGATATATATATATCTATATACATATAAGGGTGGCACGTTGGCGCAGCAGGTAGTGTCGCAGTCACACAGCTCCAGGGACCTGGAGGTTGTGGATTCGATTCCTCTGGGTGACTGTCTGTGTGGAGTTGGTGTGTTCTCCCCGTGTCCGCGTGCTCCGGTTTCCCCACAGTCCAAAAACACATGTTGCAGGTAGATTGGCGACTCAAAAGTGTCCGTGAGTGTGTGAGTGAATGTGTGTGTCGCCCTGTGAAGGACTGGCGCCCCATCCAGGGTGTATTCCAATGATTCATCTGGATTCATCTGGACCCACCGCGACCCTGAATTGGATAAGCGGTTACAGATAATGAATGAATGAATGAATATATATATATTCATTCAGGGCAGCATGGTGAAAATTGAAGTAGTATCACTACCACACAACGTCTTGGGTTCAATCCTTAACTTGGGTCACTCTCTTTGAATACTATGTTGTGTTCTCTCTGTGTGTGTTTTCTCCATTTTCGCCCTACAGTCCAAAACACATGCTGGTATATGGGAATGTGCTTCTAGAAATGTGAATGAGATCCTAGAAA
This sequence comes from Hoplias malabaricus, assembly GCF_029633855.1. Lineage (NCBI taxonomy): Eukaryota > Metazoa > Chordata > Actinopteri > Characiformes > Erythrinidae > Hoplias > Hoplias malabaricus. The sequence continues at coordinate 17,353,554 of NC_089812.1, forward strand.
AAGCTGTATGCCAACAGCTCTGTTCATAACTACAGGGTGGGTCATTTATATGAATACACCCTAATAAAATGGGAATGGTTAGTGATATTAACTTCCTGCTTGTGGCACATTAGTATATGAGAGGGGGGAAAATTTTCAAAATGGATGATCATGGTGGCCATTTTGAGGTCGGCCATTTTGGATCCAACTTTACATGTTTCTGATAACTAAAATGTGTTCAAAGTGCTGCCCATTTTTTTGGATTGTCAATGCAACCCTATTCTCCCACTCTTCACACACTGATAGCAACACTGCAGGAGAAATGCTAGCACAGGTTTCCAGTATCTGTAGTTTCAGGTGCTGCACATCTCGTATCTTCACAGCATAGACAATTGCCTTCAGATTACCCCAAAGATAAAAGTCTAAAGGGGTCAGATCGGGAGAACTTGGTGGCCATTCAACTAGCCCACTGCAACCAATCCACTTCCCAGGAAACTGTTAATCTAGGAATGCTCGAACCTGACACCCATAATGTGCTGGTGCACCATCTTGCTGGAAAAACTCAGGGAACGTGCCAGTTTCAGTGCATAAAGAGGAAAACACATCATTATGTAACAATTTCGCATATCCAGTGGCCTTGATGTTTCCATTGATGAAGAATGGCCCCACTATCTTTGTACCCCATCTTTGCACCTGAAACTACGGATACTGGAAGCCTTTGCTAGCATTCCTCCTGCAATATTGCTATCAGTGTGTGAATCCAACACAATGGGTAGCACTTTGAACACATTTTATAAGTGGTCAGAAACTTGTAAATAACTCATAAAAGAATAAAGTTATGTTAAAACCAAGCCATTGTTAAAACCAAGCCAACCAACACAATTGTTTTTCTTGTGAAATTCCCAATAAGTTTGATGTGTCACATGGCCCTCTTCCCATTGAAAAAACAAAAGTTGGATCCAAAATGGCCGATTTCAAAATGGCCACCATGGTCACCACACATCTTGAAAAGTTTCCCCCCTCCCATATACTAATGTGCCACAAACAGGAAGTTAATATCACCAACCATTCCCATTTTATTAAGGGGTATCCATATAAATGGCCCACCCTGTACATAGAAATCACACTTATGAAAAATATCATTCTGGATTCAGGCCATGTCATAGCACAGATATAACACTTGTTTCTTGCTTCTGATCAAGGCTCTGCTAGTTCTACCCAACTTAAGTGTGGCTTTTGATACCATAGACTAGACTATCCTCTTAGAAAGATTAGAAGGAATGGTTGAAGGCACGGAGCAGCTCTAGCCTGGTTCAAATCTTATCTAACTGAACATTATCAGTTTGTAAATGTAAAAGATGTAGCATCCAGTTATACAAAGGTGAAATACAAAGGTTCTGTTTTAGAACAAGTTTTATTCACATTATATATGATGCCACTGGGTACAATTATAAGTAAACATAGCATCCGTTTCCACTATTATGCTGATGATACGCAGCTGTACAAATCGGCAAAACCAAATGATAAAATTAGATCAAAAGATCAAAGACGTAAAATACTGGATGCTGCATAATTTCTTTTAATGATCTCTGACAAAATAGAAGTTTTCCTTCTGGATCTAAAACCTGTAAAAAGCAAACTGTCAGATGTAATGTTAAATATAGCAGATTTCTCTGTAGCACCTGTGTGAGCAGCAAAAAATCTTGTCATAATCAATTAAGTGTCAATCAATCAAGATCTATCATTTGATGAACACATAGGTAATATTACTAGGACAGCATTTCTTCATCTTTGAAATATTACTAAAATAAGAAATGCCTTAGCTACGGAAGCCCTGAAGGGCAAGGTGAAAATAGGTTTAAAGTGTGTTCCCGAGTTGCACGTTATTTATTTTTTTCTGCCTGTTATACACACCAAAATATTTTGAATTTGTTTTTCTACCATCACATGTATGATGGGACTGTTTCAGCCGAGGCCTAATAAAATTAATTTGACTTTGACTTTATGTATTATTTCATATATATATATAGAACCTAATCTGGAAATTAATGCATTGGATTTACATGGCTCTACAGCATCTTAAGCCTAGGATCACCATGTGCAATGCCAAGTGTCAGCTAGAGTAGTGTAAAGCACAATGCTATTGGTCACACGTATCCTTTACTGATGAATCGTGCTTCACCATCTGGCAGCCTGATGGATAAATCTGGGTTCTGTGAATGCCAGGAGAATGTTATTTGCGGAATGCCATAACAACATGGACAAGAGCTTTATTTTCACAGCAGTGCTTGAATGCAATTGCATAGTCAAAGACCTTTATTATGGAATTGAAGCCAGGATTTCTCATTTGAATGAATGCTCCAAGCATGTACAATCACTCTGTTGTTAATGGAAATCTAATGTCCCAAAGTAGTCACGCTAATATTAGCCCACCATATGTTCAAAGGCTATGACTGGTGCACAGTGACATTAGGCTGTAACTGAAACCCTTTGTACCAAACTATGGATAAATAAAGGCACACGGCTTGCACCAAGGCTTGGAGTGGTGCAACTGTGGGTGGAAAAATCCCAGTGGGTCATTGCTCTCTCTTTCTCTCTTCTATGTGTGTTCTGCTTTAGAATACCATATTATTGTTTTAGTTACAAGCTTCTGTAGGGAACATCATGTGTTCACAACAGGTTCTCTTAGGCTAAATAAAATTATCATGGCATAATTCACACTGTTAAGGTCCCATGCAGTTACCAGCCTGGCAGAATGGCATGTGTACTCATCTGCCAGATACAGAATGACTGAATTAATTTCTTAGTAAATGAGGCAAGGAAAATGAATTTATGTCATTTGCTAAGACAAAGTACATCTGGTTTTAGTTTCATTTGAACAGTTCTCTCAGTTTCAAAGTAAAACCTTTAAAAACTGTTATGCAATACACACACACACACACACACACAAACTAACAAAATGATCACTGGATTAGGAACCCCCACCTTCTATCTTCACACGTTGTCCATTGTATCAGCTCCAGTCACCATACATGAGCACTTTGAAGTAGATTTGTGAAGATTTGTGTAGTGTAAATTTCTCAGTGCTGCAGTGTGTTTAAGCGTTGTCATGGTGGTATGAGTGGATAAGACACAGCAGTGCTGCTCGAGTTTTTAAAGCTATCGTTGTTACTGCTGGACTGAGAATTGTCCACCAACCACAAATATCCAGAAGAAGACCAACACAAAGTATGCAGTGAGCAGACTTTTTTTTTTAACTCCAACACTCATACCAGCACAACACACATTAATTCCCCCACCATGTCAGTGTCCATGCAGCGCTGAGTATGATTAACCAGCCTAATCAAACCTGCTCTGTGGTGTTCCTGAGGGGCTCTTGACCACGCACAATGAATGTAGATACAAGGTAGGTGTTCCCAAGCCAGTGATATTTAATTTTGTGGAAAAACCCTTCCAAAGCTTAACTTCAGAAACAAAAGTAATCCTGGTATGTTCCTGTCCTTGATGTCCCTCTATTTGTTGGAGCATTGGAGTGACCAATTGTAAAATACGTCCTCCCACACAGCTCTGCAAGCCAAAGGGCCAGACGCAGCCTTTAAATTGCAGTCTGAGAATAGATGCATATTCAAATGTCTACTTTCCATTTTGATTATTTCAGCTTATAACAATCTCTATTTGCATAATTTTCAGGGTGTACACAAGACGCATAGTGGATGGAGAAAAAAACATTTCAGTGGCTTTACAGACAACTGAATATTGAAATTTTAACACATCTGACCTCATATAAACACACCCCTCATTATTACTCAGCAAAATCCTGAGCAGCAAAACTGACTCATTTACTGAATCTGAATCTGAATAACAGTGATAGAATTAAAAACAGTCATTACAACATCTGACAGATCTCATCATCAGAGAGAGAGGGAGGGGGAGGAGAAACTATGCAGGGAAAATATAGAGAAAAGAAGGAAAAGTCAGGAGAGAGAGAGCAGAAGGAATGTGTTGGAAAATATAGAATACAGAATAAACAAGAAAAAGCAGGAGAGGGTAGACAGTAGAGGAATAGAAGAAGCTGGAAGGATGGATTGTTAGAAATGAAAAAGAAAGAAGAGGGTAGAAAGAGAGGGAGAAATACTGAGGCATAGCTGTATGCTGTAATATAACATTAGAGATGTCTCTCTGTGCTGGGGTCTGTTATTGCAGTGCAAAATGAGTGAAGATCTGCTGTCATAAAACACTTAAACTTCATACAGGCACACATACCTACACAAACACCCCCCCCCCACACACACACACACAAAATCTCACCACATACACACACACTTAAGAAGCTGTTCCACATGAGTTCCACATGTATGTTAAGACACTCATGTTGAAAACTCTGCTACACTCAGCCCAGATGTTTCCAGAAAACAATGCATTAGGCTAATGGAGAAGATGAATGACTCATGGTGGGATGCATGCTGTGATTCTAGCTGAATTAAATGCGTTCACATGCACCTTTATGACCACCTGACCACTGCAGCTCCCACCAGAACTCACTGATTAAATGCAGGAACATAAAAGGATCCCACCTAAATGTGAAAAGGGGCCACCAAAGAGTTTTCTAAGACCACCAGCAGCCACAGGTCACCGCTAGAGATTTATCATGCAACAGGGAATTTTTTTAGAAGCTCTCAGCTTCAATTTATTTTTGTTGAATGAAAGAACAGCAGAGCTAAACTGTGACTCATGTCTAAGAGACCCTGAAGTGGGCCACTACATACATAATATGCACAATGATGTCTTCACCTCTCTATATGAGATAACAAATTATATCAGATTTGTTCATAGAAATAGCAGTGGTCTGGCTACACTACAGCTATGGCCAAAAATGCTGAATACTGCACCAAGACACATTTATGATAATACTATGGGATTTTAGAAGTATGCTTCAGCGGTAAGCTTATGGCAATATGCAGAACCCTCTATTGTGAGTATCTTTAATGTGAGCTCTTAGTGGGCTACTATGTCATGAGGCTTCTTTTATTGTTGAAATCACTGTACTTTTTTAGCTAGATCACATAATTATGATAAGTAATTAAATATGTTACCTGAGCAAGTAGCATTATCTTGTATTCTTAATTTATCCTGATATATGTCTCAGCTATATCACTCAGCCCTAGTATAGGTCATTCATTCATTCATTCATTATCTGTAACCACTTATCCAGTTCAGGGTCGCGGTGGGTCCAGAGCCTACCTGGAATCATTGGGCGCAAGGCGGGACCTCCAGGGGGCGCCAGTCCTTCACAGGGCAACACAGACACATACTCACACATTCACACCTACGGACACTTTTGAGTCGCCAATCCACCTACCAACGCGTGTTAAGTACACAGTTGTTTTGTGTGTGTTCAGTCCAAGCTTTCAACATATATTTCACAATAAACGTGACAGTTGTTTGAGATATCAACAAATGTAATGTTAAATCGCATGCTAAACTAGATAAACTAAGCTTTTAAACAATAAGCTATTTGTGGTATTTGTTATATTGAATGTCATAGTTCCTTGTTATTCCAGGAATCCCAAACCTGTTCTAAAGTACGTGTGTCTCCGGCCTTTAGAATGTAATCTATTCAAGTCAATGTTCTGTAGCTATTTAATATACTTATTTTCTTTGTTATGGTTAGTACACCATGCAGATGGGCCTTTCAAAGCAATAGTTTAGCTTTAAAGACACTCTTACACTCAAGTAATTTTGTTTTGTAAATGTGACTTGTCCTTGTTGAAAATAAACTAGTTTTACAATCCAAATCTAATTTCAGCCATTGGGACAAACAAGTTGTAAGAAAAATACTGATAATTTTTCTGAGATGTTATCTCACACACTGAGAAACATTCCAGATGATGAAACCTTCACTGTACAACAGATTAATGAGAAACATTAAATTTTCACACTATTCAATATCATTCAAACTTTAAAAGTTTTCATTAACTCTCTGAGAGTTTATTTTCCCACCATGTCATTTACTCCCTTCGAAACATCATTATGGTTTAACTCATTCATTCATTATCTGTAACCGCTTATACAGTTCAGGGTCGCAGTGGGTCCAGAGCCTACCTGGAATCATTGGGCGCAAGGCAGGAATACACCCTGGAGGGGGCACCAGTCCTTCACAGGGCAACACAGACACACACACATTCACTCACACCTACGGACACTTATGAGTCGCCAATCCACCTACCAACATGTGTTTTTGGACTGTGGGAGGAAACCAGAGCACCCGGAGGAAACCCACGCGGACACGGGGAGAACACACCAACTCCTCACAGTCAGTCACCCAGAGAGGGAATCGAACCCACAACCTCCAAGCCCCTGGAGCTGTGTGACTGTAACACTACCTGCTGCGCTACCGTGCAATTCTTGATTACATTGCCTTGTTGTCCAGGCCTAGAGTGAACTGTGTTTTCAGTTTCTGTTGTGTTTTTTAGCCCAAGTTACACACTGCATCTAATATACATTGAAGACTAAATCAAATGTGGCAGGTGAAGCTCTTAGAGCCTCTACTCTTTCGAGGACCCAGACACTGTCTCAGCCATATGTTTGAAGCACCAGTTGACATAACATAGCAAGGTTGGTCAGACAATTGGAAAATAGTCATAGCATGTTAGCACATACAACTACACAGCAAATTTCTTTCAATGAACATGAAACACTTTAGAAAGTAGTCAATATTTTTTCTTAGCTAATCCTAAGCATGTTCACTTTTCTCAAGGTCTCTATTGAGGATGAACCACAGGAACATCACGCAAACATCAATACTTATTTTTTCATTTTAGAGACAGAAGGAAGGCCACCTTTAGGCCAACACTAAGGACAAATCAGATGATACCATGAAAGAAAGAGCAGTTTCAAATGGAGGTCGAAGTACAGTTTGAGGAAAACACATTACCCTAATAAGAGCACCTGTCTGAACAAACATAGAACCTGGATTACAGGTCCACATAATCCCCTGCTACTCTGATGAGTGATGAGTGAAGAGGCCATAACCCCATGCTGACGCCTCCATGCTTCAGCCAGAGGATTAGCTTATGTGGACATAAAGAAACCCCAGATTATCCATCTGAAATCATCTCTAACAAATTGCACCTGCTGAAATCAGATTAAATCCGAGCAATATCTAGCACAAAGTTTCCCATAATACTAAAATCTGTTACTGCAGCAAAGTGGTGAAAAAACTCCTATAAACAGCCTTTATTTATGAACAAACACTGAATACAGGCTATGTTCATATAGGCTATGTTTACACAACAGGTAAATGTGGCCAAAATCTGACATAGTCTTTACAAATCACACTCATAAATGGACTTGGAATGGAACACTTCATGCACGCTCACCAAAGGAATATATCCTTATAAATCATTATTGTTTTAAAATGATAGAATAATATAATGGACTGGTGCTTTACTTCTATGTCAATCGTAGAATGTAAGGTTTTTGATATACATACTAAGATGAACTGATTGTGAAAGTCAAATTTGCGAAATTGCAGTGTGTTTATTTCAGGTGATCCACATTCCATTCTTAATATGCATTGTTTATTTTTTCATTTTTTGTGGATGTGTGAAATAGTGCTGTAGTACCTGAGTCTAGTCTTGGTCTTGAAACCAGTCTTGGGAAACCCATGCGGACACGGGGAGAACACACCAACACCTCACAGACAGTCACCCAGAGCGGAAATCGAACCCACAACCTTCAGGCCCCTGGAGCTGTGTGACTGCGACACTACCTGCTACGCCAACGTGCCGCCAATCTGTCATTCAATTAACTGTAAAACAACCACCACTCCAACAATCCAAGCAACAGTCATGAATACTGGCTACTATTGCATGATAGTCAGGGTCAAGCAAAACAGTGCTACAGAAAATGGTGCCAAGAGAAAGATAGGCTCAGTGCACAAACACCTTGAAGTGTTGAAGACAGGATTGTGTGAAGTGCACATGCAGCAGAGGCGATTGCTCTAAGACTGCAAGCTCAGCTTCCCCTAAAATGTCAAAAAAGTGATCAAATATGTACTGTTGTGTGTACATGTCATTGAATAAATGTGCACTACAATGCGCTCAACTTTTGTTCAGATTCAGCTTCTTATCACTGGTAAAGACGCTTTCCTCTCAATCATTCCCTTCACGGTGCTTTAAACTGCGTCCACAGAGTTCAATTGCGAAGCAGCTGGGCTTTGTCCCGCCCATCGGATACTTAGCGTCTCTGGGGGTCTATGGGGCAGTGGGCTGGCCTCGGCTGGCCCGGATGCTCAGCTTCTGCATGATGATTGGGTGATCTGTCTGGGGCTGAATCCCTTTTTGATTGACAGCGAAATGAGCGAATCAGCGATCCTTTGGTGTAGCTATCCATGGGAGCATTACATTTTCATTCTGTTCTGAGTTGAACCGGAGACTTTGTAAGTTCTCTTAGCTGCATTTTCTTTGTTAAAAACGACTAGCGACAAATCGAGCTTCTTTTGCTGGTGGGTTTTTTGTAGCTGCTTGTGTTTGGAGACTGACTTCTATCACGCCTTCTGACTTCTATCGCAGTTTCTGTCCAGCGGGTGCTGCTGAGCCCCACCACCGTCACAAAGCACTCACAGATGGACACACTTCACATGGACCAGGGCCGTTTAAGCAGCCTAGCTCTGTTGGCCATTGAGAGGACACTAGTCAAGTCCCTGGAAAAGACGCCTTGTTGGTACGACAGGGTCACAGATAATTTTCTTGAAAAGGAACGGAGGGTAGAATTTACGTATAAATAAACCGACACATTTTATTATGTAGGCCGAAATTGAGCTTCCCCTCCTTGAAAGACCAGCATCCGCCACTGGCATGCAGTTATTATATCTTGCAGTCAAAAGCCTCACAATTGTCCCAAAACTGCCAGCTGCAACATATTTAGCATAAGCTGATAATATTGTCACTATCCAATGAAAACATGTATCTCCCAAAAATAGTAATATTACAGGAAAAGGAAACAAATCTCAACTTTCAATTGAAGTCTATGTAAAACTGTTTTATTTTATTAAGTAATTATGGAGAATTTCTTTTTATTCTTTTTATTATTTACTCCCCTATATGTTGTTGAATCCCCCTTTGAGATTCAGCGTTTCTGTTTCATAAAGAGAAGTGTAATGTTGCATATCATCGCTGTTCAATGAAAATCTCCATTTTTGTCAATTTGTAGTTTACCACATCATTTGAATACTTCCACTGGCCTTCAAAGTATGTGACCATTTCAGTATGAAGGCCCAATAGTAATACTCCAAACGTACTTGGTAAAAAATCTGTTTTTCATTGCCTTCCATTGCCAAGAAAGGTTTTCTTTCTGTAAAATTACTCTTTTGAAGATACATGTTTTTCATTGGACAGCGACAATATCCTCTGTCAGATATTTGTTCAATATTGTTTGATCCATGTGTTCTGTTTTGGTGGATTATATGTTCATCCCATCCCCAACACTCAAAATGCTGATCAGTACTCATATGATGCCTAACCCAATTAACTCTGACACACAAGTTCGGAGGTTTGCATATTGTGGCCACTACAAAACTACATCAGGAACGTTATATGAAATGAGATTGGTAACTGGTTAAAAAAATATATGTATATAAGACTTCATATTAGCTATCATGGAATCTGTTAATAAGGGAAATTCCACCTTTCATAAATAAGAGCCAATCAGCTCACAGGTAAATCTACTCGTGGGGAAAAAACCCTTCTATTTTTTAAATGAATTGAAAAAAAATTAAATGAAATGTTAAAAAATTTTAAATTGGAATATCATGAAACAGGGTTTTTTCATTAGTTGTCAGTTAAAATCATCAAATTAAAAGAAATAAACACTTGAAATATATCAGTCTGTGTGTAATGAATGAGTATATACACAAGTTTCACTTTTTGAATGGAATTACTGAAATAAACTTTTTTATGACATTCTAATTTTATGACCAGCACCTGTACATGCACCTCAGCCATGGATTGTGGAGATATGCACATTCACACTAGTCAGAACAACTTGATGTAAAAACAACATTTTACTCAGATGCTACAATATATGACATTTTAGATTTTACCAGTGATTTCAAGGTTTTAACACAATACTAGGGCATTCTTTGGCTTTATATGTCTCTAACCCATTCAAAGAAATTGGAGTCTGGTCTTGTATCAGTGGAAACATCTGCCTGGCTGAAATATCAAATATGGCTCCCAAGTGGACAGAGTAGATATTATCCTTTATATAGACATTTTTCTTAACTTGCAGATCTGGATTCACACCACAGATTTTAATTCCCTCTCTCCTCCAGCAAAGCTAAACAAATGGGTAATTACAGGGACCTGTTGGCTTACACTAACCTAGTCATTTTTCCTAAAAACAAGGTACAAAGCTTGAATAGTATAGAATAAACAAGAAGCAAATGAATAAATGAGAAAAGAAAAAAAATGCTAAACTTCTCATGTCAGCATGAAAAATGCCTCTTTGTCTGCACACAGCAGGAAAAGAGAATCACGTTGAATTTGTTTTAACTGGTTATTAAGCAAAAGAGCACCCTAAAGCTCCAACATGAGATACAATGATCACAAATCATGTCTCCAAATCTGAGGAAATGCATTGGCCACCTCAAGGCTGATGACTTGATTGCCAATTTATTATGGAGTGAAAAAAAATCAATTCTCTCAATTTGGTAGAGGATAAAGAGAAGCGCTTGATAAAAAGCCAAATAACAAGCTATAAAATGCAATCCTTTCCACTGATTCTCCTCTCTAATTTGCTTTTCTGGTTACCAAAGTATTCAAATAGCTAGAAGCTTTTCTCCTGTAGGGAACAATTACCAACACCAACTATCACCAACATTCAGTCCTCTAAGATTGCTCTACCTCAGCTCTAAGTAGTAACTTAGGAAGAGAATTCTTCTGAATCATTTTTTGGAGCTGTATTATTCATTTGTCCTTGCACTTTATTTTTTGCCCATAGTTTGGCTTATTTGTGTAATTTTATGCATCAATAAATTGTCAGATTTCATTTTGCATTATCTTTTTTCCCCCAATTGTCTCTGGTTTACTTATGTGTACACTGTTAGAAAAACTGTCACTGCGGTGGTGCCTTCAAGGTTACATATTAAGTACCTTAAGTTACTTAATAGTAACAGTGACAGCCAAATATGAAGGAGAGCTGCTGTGTTCAAATAATGTAGTAAACTAAATATTGACAGAAATGAAAATACCTGTTTTGATTGGACAGCTATGATATTTTGCTCAGTGTGTGTAGATCTGTCATGTTCTGCTCCTACCCTGTGTATTTTGTAACATGTCTAACTTTGCTCTGTTTAACTTCCCTGTTTTGCTACTGTCTCTTGTTTTCTTGTTGAACTTCCCACGTGTTTCTGTCATTGATTTGTTTTGCTCTTTGCTGCTCCTTTTTTTCCACCCTGGTCATGTGTATTACTTGGGAATGACCTGTAGCCATACATATTGTTCCCAGGTGTTCTTTGTTACCTGCCTTGTGCTTGTGTGTGTCATGGACCCCAATTAAACAACCCAGTGAGGTGGGCGAATATGTGTCATGACTAGGAACACGTGACTTAAAAAAAACTAAACCAAAGTTACCAAAAAACAAAACCAAACTGCTGAAGCCTTGCAGTTACTCAGCCTTCTATGATGTGTATATCCCCTGTCTTTGCCCATGCTGTATATAGTGCTTAGACATAAAAGCAAGGCAGAAATTGGAAGACTATCCACCCACAGCATTTGGAAAGAGAACATGTTGACTCTTGCTCTCAGATCTAACTGTGGCCACATAGGGGGCCAGAAACACATGGCAGAATTAATGAGCTATTACCAACCTCTACAGGGAATTAAATGTACCCATCTCTTTAACAAGGTACTTCATCTTGCATTGATATCTGCAGGTCATTTGTCTCCCAAAGGTAGGGGATAAGATGGTATGGGTAAGGAGGAGAGTAATGACTGACCGAGTCACCTGATAATCGTGCTGGATTTGTATCCAAAAGCCAGGACCAGGCACTTGCCAGTGGACTTCTTCTAATCCTACTGTACATAGGACCATGGGTGACCCACTCTGTGTAGTATAAAGTGCCTCCCAAAGCTGTTTTATTCTTCTTCATAAGTGAGTTGCACTTTACAGTTGCATAAGTGAGTTGCTTCTTTTCTAACTGGCACTAAAGCAACATCATTAGGCAGCCCAGCATGCTAGAAGGACATCTGTTGTGGCTGTGAATTTCTGAAAACAGAAAATGGTTTATTATGATTTAAAAAATATATAATTATGAATAAATGTTTCCCTGTAAATTAAAATAAATGTTTCCCTGTAAAATGTTTCCCTGCAATTCATTTGATAAAAACATTATTTTTCTGCATTCCCTGAATGAAACATATAAGCTCAATATCTTGGCCATGTTTCAAGTAAGTTTACTACAGAACCTTTAATATTTTCAGGCCACTTTCAGTATAATGGCAGTTTAATAATATGAAGAATTGAGGGGGGAAATTACCAGAGTATGTAATATGTGAATATATAATCAGGTCAATGTGTAATGTCATAAATCAGTCAATTTCTGAGCCCAAACATCCTTCCGAAATGAATTGTCTATGACTTTCCAAGCCTACAGTAAAATAAAACCTACGGCAGTCCTCATTTGTTTTATCTGATAATAGGCCTCTTAGTGCTTGGTTATTGATGTCTGCCATTGCAGATCTGTATGCAAATATCTGTTTTTGGCAAATATAGAGTCGATAGTGAGATACTGCAGATTTCATTTAGGCATCTAAACATGTCTCTTATGGATAAGAATGTGGACTAAATAGACTGCAGCAAAGTTGTTTCCCCCACTTAATGGTAGCAGGGAGGAATCTAAACTTTATTTCCTTGAGACTGCAAACCTTTTACAGAGCAATCAGTGGAATGACAAACTAATGGACCACATTGTTTTGCAGCTGGCTCTGAGGTGCTTTTGGTGCATGAATGTGGAACAGCTAAAAAGTGCCCAGTGATTTGAAAATGGCCACTTCTAACAGCATCTGGCGACAGAGAACTAGCCACAAAATGGCAATCGGAAGAGAAGAGCATGTGTGACACTCCCCATTATATCAGATCATTCAAGCAAGAGAGCCTCTTTACTGCACCCAATTTCTTCATTGTCCTATTCTGTTAGGGATTTAAATGGAACACATCACTCCTACTGTACCAAGGATGAGCTGCCATGTGGATAATAGTGCATCGTTACGGCTACAGGCCAATTTAGTTCTAAAAGATGAAGTTGGAAAAACAAACCAGGACATTTTTACTCCCACATTATTTCATCATGTCTAAAATGTCTCATAAAATGTCCATTACTATTAGTCTCGATGTTACAGAAAGAAAATAAAAACTGCAATAGTGAGTATGGAGTCATTTTATTCCCCACACCTGCTCATCCATTTTTTCAGAAGTTAAAGTTATTAATGGCAGGTTTGCCCCTCAACTTTGACTTTGGACAATTAGTTCTGGATCTCAAATGCTGAGCCAATGTATCCCAAAGATATTAATTCAAGCTTAATTTCTCCAAAGAACACAGCTCCACAGTTTAAAACTATGTCTGTACCCCTCCTGCAGTGGCGGATTCTGGTCTTTCAAAGAGGGGAAGCTCAATTTCGGCCTACATCATAAAATGTGGTTTATTTATACGTTATTTAACAATCGGTTTATTTATACGTAAATTCTACCCTCTGTTCCATTTCAAGAAAATGATCTGTGACCCTGTTGTACCAACAAGGCGTCTTTTCCAGGGACTTGACTAGTGTCCTCTCAAAGGCCAGCAGAGCTAGGCTGCTTAAACGGCCTTGGCCCATGTGAAGTGTGTCCGCCTGTGAGTGCTTTGTGACGGTAGAGGGGCTCAGCAGCACCTGCTGGACAGAAACTGCGATATAAGTCAGAAAGAGTGATAGAAGTCAGTCTCCAAACACAAGCAGCTACAAAAAACCCACCAGAAATAGAAGCTCAATTTGTCGCTAGTCGCTTTTAACAAAGAAAATGCCGCTAAGAGGATTAAGAAAGTCTGGTTCAACTCAGAACAGAATGAAAATATAATGCTCTCTCGGGTCTTTACACCAAAGGGTCGCTGATTCGCTTATTTCGCTGTCAATCAAAAAGGGATTCAGCCTCAGACAGATCATCAAGCAGAAGCTGAGCGTCCGGGCCAGCCGAGGCCAGCCCACTGCCCCATAGACCCCCAGAGACGCTGAGCGTCCGGTGGGCGGGACAAAGCCCAGCATTTATCCAATGGCTCGTCTCGTGTCGCTGCACTTCGCTGCTTCACCATTGAACTCTATGGACGCTCAGCGTCCGCGCTGTTTAAATCACCGTGAATCTACGCGAATGATTGGGCGGAAAGCCGCATCTTTACCAGTGATAAGAAGCTGATTCTGAACAAAAGTTGTAGTGCATATTTATTTATGGGAGGCCGTCTAGGGCAAATACTATGGGAGGCCGTCTAGGGCAAATACACTGAAACACTTGCGCACACTACATTGAAACAATTGCACACCACACACTGAAACACTTGCGCACACTACATTGAAACACTTGTGCACACTACACTGAAACACTTGCGCATACTACACTGAGACACTTGCACACTTGTCGATCAATTCCAAAAATGGAAGTGATTCTTTGCCAATTAAATCCCAGATTTAGGCAGTGGATAATCTGTTCTGCTGTTAAATCATACCGTGGGCGACCGGACGTGCCACTGGAAGTTGTTGGAGGAATTATGAGAATATTGTTGCCTTGATGTCTTTCGCCCGGAGATTGTTGTAAAATGAGAATTAGACACTGATATAAAGACTCCAAAAGAGTCGTGCATTCTCTCACCACAGCTCCTTCTCTGCGCCCAACTACACGTATGATGGACTGGATGGTTCTTGTGTGGTGCTCCAGTTCAGTGTAGTGTCTGTGTAGCGGGTCATCTTGTATGGATTCCACACAACGCAGGACATCACGCAAAAAATTACGGATATCCTCACTGTTACCAGAAATACGCAATGGCTGATCAAATATGAAAAGACTAATAAAAAATAATAAGAACAAATGTTTGTTCATCTCTGAAAAGACACAGAGCACAGGAATTAGTCATAAAAGATTGTACCCTGTGCTACACAGCTGAGTGCATCTTCTCTCTCTCTATCTCTCTCTCACACACACACACACGTCATGTATAATATATATACAAGTGTATGTGAAGTGTAGTGCAAATGTTTCAGTGTGTACTGTGCACGTGTTTCAGTGTAGTGTGCGCAAGTGTTTCATTGTAGTGTGCGCAAGTGTTTCAGTGTAGTGTGCGCAAGTGTTTCATTGTAGTGTGCGCAAGTGTTTCAGTGTAGTGTGCGCAAGTGTTTCAGTGTAGTGTGCGCACGTGTTTCAATGTACTGTGCGCAAGTGTTTCAGTGTAGTGCGCGCAAGTGTTTCAGTGTAGTGCGTGCAAGTGTAGTGTGCGCAAGTGTTTCAATGTAGTGCGTGCAAGTGTTTCAGTGTAGAGCGCAAGTGATTTAGTGTGTAGTGTGCAATTGTCTCAGTGTAGTATGCGCAAGTGTTTCAGTGTAGTGTGTGCAAGTGTTTCAATGTAGTGTGCGCAAGTGTTTCAGTGTGTAGTGTGCAAGTGTTTCAATGTACTGTGCGCAAGTGTTTCAGTGTGTAGTGTGCAAGTGTTTCAATGTACTGTGCGCAAGTGTTTCAGTGTGTAGTGTGCAAGTGTTTAAATGTAGTGTGCGCAAGTGTTTCAGTGTGTAGTGTGCAAGTGTTTAAATGTAGTGTGCGCAAGTGTTTCAGTGTGCAAGTGTTTAAATGTAGTGTGCGCAAGTGTTTCAGTGTATTTGCCCTAAACGGCCTCCCATATTTATTCAATGACATGTACACACAACAGAATATATTTGATCACTTATTTTTTGACACTTTAGGGGAAGCTGAGCTTCCCTTGCAGTCTTAGAGCAATCACCACTGCCCTCCTGACATATAGCATGGTGATATTAGGCTCATGTTTATCTTCTCCAGAGCCTCCCATTTCATTTAAGACTTTTCTGTTTAGATTATACAAGCTCGAGTTCACATTTGGACATATGTGTAAACAATGAATGCACCTTAAATTTTTTATCTATATAAGATTTATCTAGACACTGTTCAGAAGAAATGTATGCTTCATCTCGAGGTGCACAAAAGCATTTCTAATGTTTGTTGAATATTTTTAAAGTTTCAATACCATATCCAAGCACACATGAAATAATATGACTATATGAAAAACATTAAATAACATTCACCCGGTGTAAATAGTTATAAGACAATAAGCACACGTTGTGTGGAGATTTTGAAATACAGAGTCATAAACCTAAAGTTCTGCCTAGAAACAGAACTAAGCCTACAGAAACAAAAAGAAAATTCTACTGCACTTTTATTTCCTCCAAAGATATTTCTGGGAGTCAGAAGATGCAAACCACAAGCTTTACCAGTTTATGGCAGGAAATTTAAAAGGTCCACCCAAGGAGTGTTAAACTGATTCATCTTTGCCTGTTGGCTGATAACCAATTACATTTGAACTGCATTAAAGGCATGACTACCTCCAGAACCATTTTGTGTAGTGATTTTACACACAAACCATTGGTTTTGGGAAGGGTCCTGATCCAATTAAGTAATTTCCATTATAGAAACCTGCTTTTAATGCCGTGCCACATGAGGGCAAGCCAATGTTAGTTTTTGGGCCTTGTACCTTGCATAGAGATTTCTCCAGATTCTCTGAGCCTCTTAATGATATTATGTACTGTAGGTTAAGAAATATCCAGTTTTCTTACTATTTTGAGAAACATGATTTGTGAATTGCCCACAGTTTTTCACAGAGTGGGTGACCCCTCTCAATTTTTACTTCTGAAAGACTTGTTTTAAACTCAATCATGTCACTGACCTGTTGCCAAAGTTTTTGTTTGTTTTAGCCACTCTTTCCTGGCCCTGTCCTGACTTTTTTGTAAGGTGTTGCTGTCATTAAATTTAGAATTGACTTGCTAATTTAGAATTGCTAAATTTAGAATAGAATTGCAAAAAAAAAAAACACACACACAATAACATTTCTTGGTTGAAACATCAAAAACTTTTTTTATTAATTTCTGTTACATATAATTCCATTTCCTTTTAAACTTATTTAAACTGCATCCCAACTTGTTTTAAATAGAGTTTGTAGATGGATATACAGTAGGCATAGAAACAATTGAAGACATCTGCAGAAAAAAAAGCTGCAAAAACTGCTGAAAACTGCAAGGGCCCTGACATCTGTCAAACATGAAAACATAGACACTTCATGATTTTTTTTTCCATTCCGAAATAATTCAGACTATAGTTTTAATCATAATGTACAAATGTGGGAGACATGTGAAAACAGATGTTCACTGTTAAGCATGAAGAAATCCCGATGCTTTGTTGTGAAGTAAAGCAGAAGGTCAGAGATTAGGTCCTGACCTCTGCAGAGGGCAGATACTTCCATCAGCCTGGATTAAGAAAATACATTATACCTAATCCCCATTATAAAACACAGTGCCGAAAACATTCAATTCCACTCTACAAGCTCGCAAACTTTGTCATTATGAAATAAGGCTGCTGAAATCTCCAAGAGCATTTGTGAAAGAGAGAAAAAAAGAGCCCAGCTAAGATCAGTTTTGCAACAGGGCAAGTCCTTGGGGACATACAGACTCTTACTTAGCACAAACACATATTAACAATGATCATAAAATATCATGAATACATTTTTCCTTTGCACCACACCCCTGAAATAGAAAAGCAGAAAAGAAGAAGAAGAAGATGATGATGATGATGATTTTTCCTTTAACACTAAAGGCAGAGCCTATGACATAGGCTACACAGGAGCCCTATGTCGTTATGAGTGTTTTACTTTTACATTGCTTTTCAATTATTCTGCCACAACACAAGGGCTGAATCACAAACACTTTGTTCTACACTATGTAGTAAATAATGTAGTGGTGTAATAGTATTAGTATTTGAAATCTTTAAAGTGCACTATTTAGGTAGTAGGTTGTTGTTTGGGACAGAGCATAGTTTACATGATGTGTAAGGAAAATAACAAATACAAATCCGTTTTGTCGCATGGCGTTTATGCCGGAGTTCATGCAGCTTCAGAAGGTACATGGCGAGCGAAGCCTTCGCACGATGTTCCTTTTCTCTTAAATTACGTCATATTTCTTTCTCCGAAGCAACGGCGAACGTCGTCTCCACAAGAAGTATGCTGAGGCCTTCAGGCTTTCCACACGTCTAGCTGCTTCCGAGCTCCAGGCGTCCTTGTAGCTTCGCCGTGTCGCCCTCTTCGTACTAGACGCCGGACTACTACTCCTCCCGTCTGTCCCGTTGCTCGCGGAACGCCCCGCATATAATCTCCCACTGCGTCTGGTTTTCCCGCTCTAACAACATAACCCATTTTCGCTGCAGCTCTGCGCATGCAAAACCAAACCTTTCAATGTTTCCATGTGTTTTTTTTTTTTTTTACCTCCGGTGCATCACACAATCTTAGTTTACTGTTATTTTGCTTGAGTGTTTTAAAACTCAAGCAAAAAAAAAAATTCTTATCACTTTAATAATCTTATAATTTCTTTAATAAGTGGATTTCGTTTGTGCATACCTCCTGCTTATACTTCTGTAGGCAGCATTTTCTGATACACTACATTTATCTCACCTACTCTTATATTAAAGCAACTGTATTTATAAAAGTACACTATGGGCAGCACATTTTGACAAGGTAGTGTTGCTGGCACCAGGTCTAGGGGTGGCTGGGCCAGCAGCAAGGGATACACAGACCAAACAGCACTGTGTATCCTTAAAGTCTGTGAATCTGTGAAGCAGTGAGAAAACACGACAGCAGTGAAAAACTTAGTCGAAGTCAGCGCGAGTTTATTTCTGGACTTTACATTTTCATCACTTTAATAATTATTATTTAGGTTTTGTTCTATTTTTTTCTTGTTACAGTTACACAGCATTGATTTTTCACCATTTCCCCAGCCACACATAGTACATTTACACAACCATTGTAAGTAACACATACTCGAGACAGGCAATGCAGCTTAAGGCTGTCAAACATTACAGAAAAAGAGCACTGTAGTGTACATAAACCCCATAAACTCTACTGATAAGGCTTCTATTACTCAAAAACAACAGTCTTTAACTTCAATAAAAGAGACAAGATGTATTGGTGTGGATATTCTCAACTCACTCGTACATAGCACTTAGGAAGCTCACAAAATGGTGGCTACATCCCCACAGAAGATGAGACATCATGAAAATAGTGTCACTAGCTCCCCATTTTAGCTTGATAACATAACCAAGAGTGCTGTTTAACAAGGCATGACCCTGTAGCTTTAATATTTACAGATTTGCTATTCCACACGAAGGAAACATCTAGAACTACGATTAGAAACATTAGTTCAAGCTCTACCTCATTAAGCCGAATAAGATGGCAGCCATAGCTGGTAGCTAGTCACCCCAGATTTAAACATTGGATTACAGGCAAAACTAAACGTTTTTAACACAACTAAATACCACAAAAACTTCACAAAATGCTCTCGTGGCCATTTTTACCCATGCTTATGCAATCTAAAGCATTTAAGAAGCATTTATAACTACCTGTGAAGCAGTGAGAAAACATGACAGCAGTGAAAAACTTAGTCGAAGTCAGCGCAAGTTTATTTCTGGACTGCGCATGCTCAGAGTCTAAATTTTAATGTTCTCCCTGCAACGCACTGGGACATAGCGCCATCTAGGGGCGAGTGATGTAACACCATATAAAACAAACGAGCGGCTTGAAACGCTTTTAGAATGGTTCTGATAATTAAAATAATAAAAATAAAAAAATAAGTGTGATAAGGGGGGTTGTCTATGTGAGATTAATCTGTAGATGGAGGCAATTTTCTTACCCTCTACACTCTCCCCTGCTTCAAGAGATGTCTCCAGACATTTACAACTAAACTCATAATACTGTTTCAAATCTGTATTTAGTCTGCTGTCTGTGAACGTATCTATATACCTAATGTCTAAGTCATAAGTACTGGTCTGACATAGTAGCATGCTTCAGTGAATGCTGGATAAACTGTCATAGGGTAAGGCCCACATGCAACCATTGCATTCACTCCAGGTCTCCAAGATTGATATGAAGGCTGACCCAGCTGCTCATATGTGAATATTTCTTTGCACTTTGCAGCCCGAGTGGACCTCCTCACTGGCAGCTCTGTATCATCGGACAGCTCTACGTCAGGCTCAGCTTCTTCCATGGACCCTTCTGAATATACCCGGTGAAGCATGTTGTCTTTTTCAGGCAGTTCTTGAACATCCTCACCAGCAAATGCATCCTCATGCGTTGGTGCTTGGTTTGAGTCTGGTTATTTCAATGGCACAACTACTTTATGCACACCCTTTGATTCACCTCTTTGTCTCACCGGTGTGAATTCAGGTGCTACAACTCGGAGGCGGCAGTGGGGTTTGGATGGGAATGTCTGAGATGTGGTCTTCCTCCTTTCGTACACAGGTAATGGTCGAATATTGTAAAAGAATTCTTCATCAGCAGAGTCATCCGAACGGTGCTGGTCTGGCTCTTTACTCTTTGTTTGGTGGCAATTTCGTCCATGAAGTTGTTTTCTTCTCTGATAAGTCTGTTCATTTGGATCAATTGGCAGGTCGTTTACAGGAAGTAGGAGATTGCGATGACACACACGGATGTGTCGGTCCCCATTCTCAGCTTGAATCCTATAAACAGGTCCATCTCCTACCCTTTCCATGACCCTGTGCACCTTGTTCTCCCAATATGGACGAAGCTTGCCTGGGCCACCTCTCTCAGACAAGTTGCGGACAAGTACCCGATCCCCTGGCTGAAGAACGATGCCCTTAACACCTCGGTCATAGTGTTGTTTACCTTTGGCAGAGCACTTCTGGCTGTGACTTGAGGCGATCTTATATGCCTCCTGCATCCGAGAAGCCCACTGCTGTGCATATTCTTGCTTGGTCTGAGTCTCTCCTTCCGGTTTGAGGTCGAACAGTAAATCAATAGGCAGGCGTGGAGCTCTTCCATAAAGGAGAAAGAATGGTGAATAGCCTGTCGCTTCATGCTTCGTACAGTTATATGCATGGATGAGATGAGGCAAGTGGTCCTTCCACTCTGTCTTTTTCTCTTCCTGCAGGGTGCGAAGCATCTGAAGAAGTGTCCTATTCAATCTTTCCACCGGATTACCCTGTGGATGATAGCAGGTGGTGCGAGAATGTGAAACTCCTGCAAGCTGCTCAAGTCGCTGAAAGAGGCTGTTCTCGAACTCCCGCCCCTGATCATGATGTAACTTCTCAGGGTACCCAAAGCGAGGAATAAAGTCAGAGAAGATCTTCTCAGCTGCAGTTTTTCCAGATTTGTTCTTAGTTGGATACGCCTGGGCAAAACGTGTAAAGTGGTCACATAAAACTAAGATGTACTCGTAGCCACCTTTACTTGGTTTGAGGTGAAGATAATCAACAGACACAAGCTCAAAAGGGAAAGTGGACGTTATGGACCCCATTGGCGCTTTGTCTGGAATATTAGGCCGCTTCTGCTTGATACATGAGCACTGTCGGATAACATAGTCCTCAATTTCCTTTTGCATGAAAGGCCAATAAAACCTTTCCCTGGCTAAATGGTTGACCTTATCAGCCCCCACATGCCCCATGTCATCGTGGAGCTGCTTAAGTACCAGTGGCTTAAGTTTACATGGGAGTACCAGCTGTTTATGTGTTCTCGTCTGTCTGTACAGAATTCCTTTGTCAATTTTCAGTCTGTTCCATTCATGTACTAGTCGTCGTGTTTCTTGTCCCATCTGTCTCTTGTCTTTGTCTTTAGGACTCCAGCATCCTTTCTTTAATCTCATCACTTTGCAGATGGAGATATCCTCCTCCTGAGCAGCTCTGATATCCTCTGGGGTGATGAGGGGAACACTCACAGAAAGCTTGTCTTCGTCACCAGCCTGCAGTTGTAGGGCAGCCAACCATGGCACATCCTGATTCTTCACAGCTTCCCCGCCCTGCCAGACAGCAGACATTACTTCTGGGGGCATTATTTCAGTATTGTGCTTAGATGATCTTGGAGTTTCAGTGGATACCGTGAAAGGGTGTCAGCATCAGTGTTTGCTTTACCTGGCCGGTACTTAATTGTAAAGTGGAAGTCAGCTAACTCTCCTACCCATCTATGTCCCACTACACTCAACCGAGCTGTGCTTAAAACATATGTAAGTGGGTTATTATCAGTATATACTGTGAAAGTAGGTGCATAATACAGATAATCCTGAAATTTATCGCAGATTGCCCACTTCAATGCAAGAAACTCAAGCTTGCCAGAGTGGAGATGGTAGTTTCGTTCAGCAGGTGTGAGCGTCCTTGAGCCAAAGGCTATAACTCTGAGTTTTCCACCCTGCTGCTGGTAAAGCACAGCCCCCAACCCTTCATTGGAAGCATCCGTGTGTAACACGAATGGTAGTTCAAAGTTCGGATATGCTAGGATGGATGGGTGAGTTAACATATCCACCAGGTTAGATAGGATGGTACTGTGCTCAAGTGTCCACTGCACAGGTGTCTTGGAGGACAGCTGACCCTGAGTGGTTCGTATTTTTTTGGTTTTACTGCTGGCCTTGTTTTGGCTGTCCTCACTGGGACCCTCCAGGAGCTTGAACAGAGTCTGGAAAAGTCTTGTATGAAGGACCTATAATAACCCAGGAACCCTAATAGAGCTCTGACCTCTCCTACAGTCTTCGGCTCTCTCTCTTTTAATTGAAGAACTGCTTCCAGGTCCTTAGGGTCTATCTGAATGCCTTCACCTGATACTAACCTTCCTATGTACCTCACCTGGCGTTTGAACAGCTCACATTTTTCCGGACGCAGCTTAGCTCCATGCTCCCTTAGACGGCAAAGTACTCGCCTGAGGTCCCTGACATGGTCATGGAACGTCTTGGAAAAGCACAGGACGTCATCTAGGTATGGACAGCAGCATTCATCTCTCAGACCATCAAGGATACCCTCCATAGACCTTTGAAATGCTGCAGGAGCATTCATGAGACCAAATGGAAGCCGATTCCACTCATAAAGGGACCAGGGAGTACTAAAAGCAGTCAGATGTCTGGAGTTCTCATCCACAAAACCCTGGTGGTAAGCGCTGCCCTGATCAAGTATGGAGAACCAGTTATAGCCACCAAGATTATCCAGCAAATCCTGGATACGTGGGAGTGGGTGGCGGTCGGGAACCGTTTTGCCATTTAACTCACGGAAATCCACACAGAGACGCAAGCTCTTGTCCTTTTTCCGAACGCAAACCACAGGGGACGAGTATGGCGAAGTGGAATTTCTTATCCAACCGTGGTCCAGTAAATTACGTACATACCCTTTTACCTCTTTATACAGAGGCTGGGGTATTGAATTGTAACGTTTCTGCACAGGTGTTTCATCTCGCAGATGTATTTTTAGTTGTAAGCTTGGTATGCAGCCAATGTCAGCTTCATCTTTAGCAAATACATCTGACTCACTGTACAGCATTTCTCTGACTACCTGTTGTTCATCCTCACTAAGATGTGACAAATCAACAGGGGGTTGCCACCTGTTCATCTCTTTCTTGGCTTGGACTATACTCTTCACCTTGTTTAAGCTGTGCTGTACACGTTTGAACCATGGGAGAGTACACAGTCTCTGGTGCCCCACAGGAATGCTGTATTGGCTGTACTGCTATAACATCTTCGAGGGTGCCCAGCACAGTCCTCCGTGGCAGATAAATGTCATGTTTAGTTGAGTTCTGAAGTGGGATTTTTGTATGTTTAGAGAGACCAATGGGGACATCTATTAGTGTGGAAAATGGCTCTAATCCCTCAGGATAGTAACACTCAGGACTAGGTTGGAAAAGCATTGTTCCACCTTTTGGCCTTGTTCTGACCCTGCACTTGACTTCATGAATTCGGCCAGCAGGAACTTACACCCTGTTTTCCAACTCTCACACTAAATGACTGGAATGTTTCTTCAGGTACTTGCATCTGAAGAACAGAGACCAGAGACTCCGCTGTTCTCCCACTGACACTCAGTGCTTCCTTAAGTAAGGCAGTAATATTCACTGCACTCTGCTCTTCCTTGTTTTCTTTGATAATCTCTGCGATGACATTACTTTTTATTATTATTATCGTTACACTTATATAGCGCCTTTCTAGACACCCAAGGACGCTTTACAATCTACACTGCTCAGAACGCTCAATTCACACACACACTGGCGAGAAGCGGCAGCCAAACGCGCACAGACCGTCCACCTGGAGGACTGCATCGGGCACTAGGGTTTAACCCAGGACAGAGCGCCAATCCATATCTGGGCTCACACATACAGACATTCATTCACACACCAGGACAGTTATTAGAGAAGCCAATTCACCTACCCTCCATGTTTTTGGACTGTGGGAGGAAACCGGAGCCCCCGGAGGAAACCCACGCAGACACGGGGAGAACATGGAAACTCCATCCAGATGGGACTTGAACCCAAGATCCCAGCGCTGGGAGGCGAACGTGCTAACCACCAAGCCACCGTGCCGCCACGGTACCTAAAAGAGCACAGTTAACAGAACTGTGACCAATTAGTATTGGTACTCGAATAGCTACATGTCCCTGACTCCTACTACATACTTGAAGATCAACTTCTGCCCAACCCTCAAAGGAAACTCCGGTCCCATTAGCAGCGAATACTTCAAGGGGGTGATCAGTCAAAAGAGTGTTATGAGACAATATCTGTAGTTTGGGCAACATTTTCTCTACCCATTCCCTCCCCACTATGGTCACCTGAGCCCCTGAATCAAGCAGCATTTGAATTGGGACCCCATTGATTGCGCATGACACCATACACCTTTTGCCTATGAGCTGGGCTACATACTTCCTAGGAGGCAGACAAGGTTGCTTTGGGTTTTTGGAGTTGGCTGTTTCTTTGCAATGCTTCTGCAACGAGGGCTTTTCAATAGCGATGGTCACTGGCAGCCCCCGCCCCAGTGACCCCACCCCGTTTCCCGACGACTTCCTCTGAAGGCAGCCAACTGCCCTATGCCCCTCCTGACCACATATAAAACAATGAGAACAGCTCAAATTGTTTCGCTGTATACAGTTCTGACATCTGCCTTTTGACTCAAGCATTGGTGCTGGGTGGTAAATGGGAGGTGAAGAGTTATTAGAAGTCATACTCTCAGTGGGTTTTACCATCTGGGCCAAGTTTTTGGTTAAAGAAGACACTTGGGCTGTCAATTCCATGATGGCAGCACGGTTGGCCTGTAACTCCGAGTCAACATGGGTCGATTTAGACTGGTCATTCGGCCCACTACTGGCGTGCTGAGCTGTATTTACAGCCACTGGTCGGGCTCTGGCAACTGCTCCAAGGCGTTTTAATCTATCTGTCTCCTCACTAGTGGACTTAGTGATCTTTTCTAAAAGGCAGTCATCACTAACCTGTAAGACTGTTAGGTAAGGTTTGAGATCACGTCTAACATGGCTACTTTTCTCATTGAGACCCTGGTAGAGTGTGTGTAGGAATGTGCCTTGAACAAGCTTTCGATCGTAGCTAAAGTCAGCACCAGGTTGTTGCGACTCAAAAAGAACTCTTTGTTTTAGACCCATAATGCGGTACAAAAACTGCTGTGGACTCTCTTTTAACTCTAAAAAGAGTTCAGTACTGTTTTTATCTCTAATGTGAGAGCGGAGAAACCGCTTGAGCTCATCTACAGTCAGATCATCCTTATTATTTAGCATCTCTCTAAAGGTACCCGGCTTAGTTATTCTGCGCACTGTACGGATAATCTCAGACTCACTGAACCCTTCTTGTAGCCCTTCATCAAAATGTTTACAAAGGCTACTGTATGACATATCAGACCCTGCATCAGAGATCTGACCACCATGAAGCTTAAATTCTCTGCGTGGAAACAGAGCAGCTACATCAGTGAACCTCACTACCTGATCAGCGATGCTGGAGGGTGGACTGGATATACCTGGAGGAACATCATTAGCACCTCTTGTGGAAGACCTGGCTGTTGTCAAGGTTATGTAATTACTGGGTGAAGTGTTAGTGTCTCTGTCCCGATGCAGATGTTGTATATCTCTGCCAGTAGTCCCCGCAGTCTGATGTAGATCAGGAGAGGTGTGCTCAGGATGAGTTGGCATGACAGGATCTGGCTGATGAGAAGGTGTGTGGTCCGTCTGGAGGGGTGCAGCACTGTCAGCTCTATCGGCTTCTACTTCTTTAGCCAAAAGATCAGTGAGCATGTCATTGAGAATGAGGAGTTGAGACATGCCCTCGTCTTCCATGTCCCTTAACCGATCACTCCGTAGATAATCAACAATGAAGTCATAAAGTTCTGGCTCACTTAGGTTGGCAGGGCTGACTGTTGACTCTTCCTCGTCGATTGCACATGCAACCGTTTGTAGCTGACTCTCATTCAAAACTGAAAGTCTCTTCTGAACCGTGTAGACTAACATCCGCCGTGGGGTAGAGGTAGCCATTGGGGCTAGACACTGGTGGCCTCCGCTCTCTGGATGGCGTATGATACTGCAGCCTTCCCTGAAGCTCCGGACACGTCTTGTCGTCATAGTACACTCCTTCCCCAGGTAGGTGGCGCTAGATCCCGGACGAGCCCCCAATTGTTGCCGGCACCAGGTCTAGGGGTGGCTGGGCCAGCAGCAAGGGATACACAGACCAAACAGCACTGTGTATCCTTAAAGTCTGTGAATCTGTGAAGCAGTGAGAAAACACGACAGCAGTGAAAAACTTAGTCGAAGTCAGCGCGAGTTTATTTCTGGACTTTACATTTTCATCACTTTAATAATTATTATTTAGGTTTTGTTCTATTTTTTCTTGTTACAGTTACACAGCATTGATTTTTCACCATTTCCCAGCCACACATAGTACATTTACACAACCATCGTAAGTAACACATACTCGAGACAGGCAATGCAGCTTAAGGCTGTCAAACTTTACAGAAAAAGAGCACTGTAGTGTACATAAACTCCATAAACTCTACTGATAAGGCTTCTATTACTCAAAAACAACAGTCTTTAACTTCAATAAAAGAGACAAGATGTATTGGTGTGGATATTCTCAACTCACTCGTACATAGCACTTAGGAAGCTCACAAAATGGTGGCTACATCCCCACAGAAGATGAGACATCATGAAAATAGTGTCACTAGCTCCCCATTGTAGCTTGATAACAAAACCAAGAGTGCTGTTTAACAAGGCATGACCCTGTAGCTTTAATATTTACAGATTTGCTATTCCACACGAAGGAAACATCTAGAACTACGATTAGAAACATTAGTTCAAGCTCTACCTCATTAAGCCGAATAAGATGGCAGCCATAGCTGGTAGCTAGTCACCCCAGATTTAAACATTGGATTACAGGCAAAACTAAACATTTTTAACACAACCAAATACCACAAAAAACTTCACAAAATGCTCTCGTGGCCATTTTTACCCATGCTTATGCAATCTAAAGCATTTAAGAAGCATTTATAACTACCTGTGAAGCAGTGAGAAAACACGACAGCAGTGAAAAACTTAGTCAAAGTCAGCACGAGTTTATTTCTGGACTGCGCATGCTCAGAGTCTAAATTTTAATGTTCTCCCTGCAACGCACTGGGACATAGCGCCATCTAGGGGCGAGTGATGTAACACCATATAAAACAAACAAGAGTGGCTTGAAACGCTTTTAGAATGGTTCTGATAATTAAAATAATAAAAATAAAAAAATAAGTGTGATAAGGGGAGTTGTCTATGTGAGATTAATCTGTAGATGGAGGCAATTTTCCTACCCTCTACAGTAGCATAACTCATCAGAACCCTGGTACCAGGCCCACTGCACTTAACCACTATGCCTTGGATCCGCCTCCTTGCTGCAGAGGCTACCCTCACTGGCCACCCTCCCACACTCCCTGGTGCTTCTAGGTGCTTCCACACTACCTCTCAATGCAGTGATCCCAGCGTCGGACCCTGCAGCTGCTGCCACACTCCCAGGTCCATCAGTCTTAGCCCACTGCTATTCCTGTCCTGAGATGGACAGCAGCTGCGGCTGCCCCAAGTCAGATGGCAGCCGCTGCTGCACCAATGCTCCCTAGGCCTGCTCCTGCCCAAGCTTCTGTGTTTTCTCAACTGTCTCCTACCCTCCCTGCTGCCTTTGCTTCTCATTTTCTCTCACTCCCTCCTTCTACTCTACAGGCCCCAGTCTTTTTTCTTTTCTCATTTATTGCCCTCTTCTTCCATACTTCCCGCTTCCTCATTCTCTCAACCCCCACCCCTTCATCCCATTTTACCCCTAATTCGTCATCCCAACCCTTCCCTTTTCTCAGCCCCCTTAAATTTCTCTGCCGTTTTGTCGACGACCTGCCCTGGCCCTGTCCACCAGCCTCATGAAGTTTCTTTCTCTTCAGCAACATTGGCTCCAATCTTCTCCCAGTGCTTGGCTCTTCGATCCACCGCTTGTGTCCCTCAGTCTTAGCGAAAGGATTTTGCATCGACATTGACTCATCAGTTTTACAATGCCCTTCTACAGCTCCGCAGCCCCACGCACTATCGATGTCAGAGATCTTTTCTTTATGCTCAAGGCCAAGCCTCAATTTTCCAAGTGCTCCACCTTTTATGAAATTTCCACCTGGGCCGCTGCCTGCATGCAGGAGTGGAACATCACCTGTTACTGGGGCGCACTGGATTTAGAGCTGTATTGCTAGGTTCTCGCCGGTTGCACCACCCTTTCATGCGACATGTGCAGCAACCCATCTCGTCCCGCCACTTGATGTTCACTTCTCACTCCAACTTCTGCTTCAGCCACCACCACGACTCCCACTCCATCTACGGCCGCTGCCATGCCACGCGTTCCACGTGCAGACACCTGACCTACTTCAACAGGCAGGTGTTTCACCTCCTCGTGCAGATTCGTGCATATCTGTACGTACTGTGGCCAGACTCACGGCCAATCAAGCTGCCCCTCAGACCACTTATATTCGTCAGCAGCTGACTGATTCGTGCTCAAATTCACCACCTGACCCTT
Source organism: Hoplias malabaricus (assembly GCF_029633855.1). Classification (NCBI taxonomy): domain Eukaryota; kingdom Metazoa; phylum Chordata; class Actinopteri; order Characiformes; family Erythrinidae; genus Hoplias; species Hoplias malabaricus. Next base: position 17,382,649 of record NC_089812.1, read on the forward strand.
CTGTCATTCTGAGTCCGCATTCACCTACCTCCCTACCGCTGACATTTTTTGGGGGGCATGAATCATCATCCATTAAGATAACACTGTGGCTGTTAACATAATTAATAAAGGGCGTTCAGGTCACCCACACTCTCTTTACTCTTTCTCCGCCATCTTATCTGGCAATTGAGATTCAAAGCACTTTCAGACCCTCATCCCACACAGATGCCTCTATATTTAGAAGTCATCTTCCCATTTCATCCCAGCTCCACAATCTTCCAGTCATCTCGCATGACCTTATGTTTAAGGCCATAGCACCCAACACCCTCCTGACATACTGGACCAGCCAGCAAGCCTTCAGATGTTTCCACCAATAACATCCTGTTTTCATATTTCGTCCACCAAACCACCACATTGTTCCTCACCTTTGCCAGCAAACATGTTTCCAGCTCAAAAGCCTACCTGGCAGCCATCAAATTTTTCCACCAGCCTGTCCGCAGTTCTCCACATCCTTTTTTTCATCACCACCAAATCAACCTCCTCCTCCAAGGCACTAAAAGAAATGAACCCATCCTTCTCCCAGAGCACCAGCCTCTCACTTCCTACATCTTAGCATTTTGCCTCTCCACACTACACTTGGGACGTAATTTCCCAGCCATCTCCACCAAACATGAAGCTACATTCCTTCTCATTTCTTTGGCTTCCTCCACAGCTCCTTAATCCAGTTTACTTCTTCGTTCACAAATTTAGCACCAGCAATGCCATCTCCAGCAATGACATCCTCCCTAGGAATTCCCAACCACACTTGTATCCAACTTGGTCACTAGCTATGGTATACCTCCTCCTATCCTCTAGGGGGCAGGAGGGAGGTTAACATGCCTAGGGGTATAAATAGGGGAAGCCAGGTAAGAGAGAGTGTTGACATACAGGCACATGTACTCTCATTGTGAGTATGTTCTACTTATGCCACAATGCTAATATTATATTATGCTAATGATATGCTAATGCTAATATTATGCTAATGCTATTGCTATGCTAAGGCTAATTTTTTAATACCAATATGCGATTGCTAATGTGCTAAGAGCATTGTAATTGGGGGACTCATTTTAACTCTTTTATGCAGAAGGAGGTTCTTAATGTGCAGGTGGTTTGGACTGAGAACTGCTTGGAGGTTTAGCTGTACCCAAGTTCCTTCAGGTTTACATCTTCCCCATGCTGCTCACCCTTTCTGGACTACATTACAACTGGTGGGAGTCATTATCTCCTATGACATTAAGGATTTCTCCAAAACTTAAGCCCATGCTCCCATAGGCTAGGGACAAAATAAGGACTGTGTTTTGAGGGGTTATGTTTGTGGTTTTTTTTTTTTTTGAGGGTTTGTTTGGTTGTTTAATTGGTTGGCTTTGATTTGTTTTTTGGTTGTTTGCTTATGCTATATGTAAATATACTTTTGCTTATTATTAATGTTGTTAATGATTATGAATATGACAATTAGTATGCATTATTATACAGGGTGGGCCATTTATATGGAAACACCTTAATAAAATGGGAATGGTTGGTGATATTAACTTCCTGTTTGTGGCACATTAGTATATGAGAGGGGGGAAACTTCTAGATGGCTGGTGACCATGGTGGCCATTTTGGATCCAACTTTTGTTTTTGTTTTTTTTTTAATGGGAAGAGGGTCATGTGACATCAAACTTATTTCACAAGAAAAACAATGGTGTGCAGGCGGCACGGTGGCGCAGCAGGTAGTGTCGCAGTCACACGGGGCCTGGAGGTTGTGGGTTTGATTCCTGCTCCGGGTGACTGTCTGTGAGGAGTTGGTGTGTTCTCCCTGTGTCTGTGTGGGTTTCCTCTGGGTGTTCCGGTTTCCTCCCACAGTCCAAAAACACACGTTGAAGGTGGATTGATGATTCAAAAGTGTCTGTAGGTGTGAGTGTCTGTGTGCCTGTGTTGCCCTGTGAAGGACTGGCGCCCCCTCCAGGGTGTATTCCTGCCTTGCGCCCAATGATTCCAGGTAAGCTCTGGACCCAACGCGACCCTGAATTGGATAAGCGGTTACAGATAATGAATGAACAATGGTGTGCTTAGTGTACCTTTTTATTCTTTCATGAGTTATTTCCAAGTTTCTGACCACTTATAAAATGTGTTCAAAGTGCTTCCCATTCTGTTGGACTGTCAATGGGAATGGACCTCTTCTTCTACTCTTCACACACTGATAGCAATACCGCAGGAGAAATTCTAGCACAGATTTCCAGTATCTGTAGTTTCAGGTTAGAGTTTCTGGATTTTTGTTTGTTCATCCTCTTTCTGAGGACTGACCACAGGTTCTCAATTTGAATGCAATCTGGGGACTTTCCAAAATTTCAATGTTTTGTTAAGTCACTTGGTCATCACTTTTGCCTTGTTACATGGTGCTCCATCATGCAGGAAAATATTGTTCATCTCCAAATTGCTCCTGGATCGTTGGGAGAAGTTGCTCTTGGAGGATGTTTTGATACCATTCCTTATTCATGGCAGTGTTCTTAGGCAAAATACTGAGCAAACCCACTCCCTTGGATGAGAAGAAAGCCCACACATCGTCTCAGGATGCTTCACTGTCGACGTGACACAGGAGTCATAATACCGGTCACCTTATCTTCTCCAGACATTCATTTTTCCAGATGTCCCAAACAGTCTGAAGGGGGCTTCATCAGAGAAAATAACATATACTTCCTGCAGAATGTCAGTCTGTCCTTGATGTTTTTTTGAAGAGAAGTGGCTTCTTTGCTCCCCTTCTTGACATCAAGTCATCCTCCAAAATCCTTTGTCTCACTGTGTGTTCAGATGTACTCACACCTGCCCTCTGCCATTCCTGAGCAAGCTCTGCACTGGTAATGACCCAATAGCTGCATCCTCTTTGAGATGGTCCTGATGTTTGATTGACTTTCTTGGGCACCCTGAAGCCTTCTTCACTCAAAGTGAATCACAATGATTTGATATATGGTTGATTGGGGTGCTTACAAACAGCAATGTCCTCAATTGTGAAAAACTTTTGATGCAATGATGATTGCACATGTTTCCTTGGATGTAACCATGGTTAACAGAAGAAAATTTAAAAGTATCACTACCCTTGTAAAGCAACCAGTCTGTTCTTCTTATAGGCATGACAGAGTGATATCAGCTGGCTTGTCCTCATTAACCTTTTCTCCTGAGCTAACGAGATAATCACTGAAATTATGTTAGCAGACCATTTTGTAGGACTGGAATGCAGTAATTTATGTGATAAGGTTATTTTCATGACAGGGAATGACTTTGCAATTCATCTTATATTTCAAAATCTAGAGTTAATACAAATTGCCACCATAAAAACTGAGGCAGCACACTTTGTGCAAACCAAAATTTGTGCCATTCTCTAAACTTTTGACCATGACTGTATTCAAGAAGGGGAATAGTTTTACAGGAATCAGGAGTCAGGTTAATAGATAAGAGTGATATGCACTGTGATTTCATAGTAGTCAATTAGTGTGTGTTTGGAAGTTGGTATTTAGTATCCAGTCAAAATAGTTTTTAAATGCAAGTTATTACTTTTTTTTTTCTTAGAATCAACATCAAAACCGGGCAAACCTAGGTTTGCAAGAATAATTTTTTTTTGTATTATATAAAAATAATATAATCATTCATGTATGTCCAAAACATCCATATATAGGACGTCATTGAGACAAATTTAGACCCATAAATAATGTCCTGTGTTTCAAAACATTTGTGGGATAAAATACCAAAAAATGCAAAAATTTGCAAAAAATGCCACAAAACCGTGAATCTTCACTTGGCTCAAGACAAAGAATGGGCTCAAGATTACAGTTCATTGAATTGTACATTAATGCTCAGTATTCCAAACATCTGCCTCCAAAGAGTCATCAGATTTCTAAAAAGCTATTAAAAGAACACTGGGGTGGATTTACATTTAGGGGCTATGCTTTTGTTTGATATTTTAAACTGGTTTCAGACAATATATTTGTTAAAGAATATTATTTTGTTTGCCTTGACTGTTTAGCCACAAATTTTACACCCTAACAGTGAAGTTAACGGAATACCTTTTAGTAGCTTATTATCTAACTGTAGATATGGGCAGGTGTAGGCAAGTGGCTAATTGCTTGTAGCCATTGCCTGATTTATGAAGGTCAACACATCTGTCCTACTTGAGTGGTGTGTTCTCTTGTCTTTACCATGCTGAAGAGTGGATAAGAGAAATAGACCTCCTTGTCATGTTATATTTATACCCCAAGGAAACAGGAATTGTTGAATTACTATTTAAAGGTTCCTAGATACTCTGATCAAATTTATAAACTACAAAAGAAATAACAGAAATGCTTCAATTACATTTCTTTTCTAGGAATTGTTAGGACTACAGGACACTTTTTGAAAAATAATTTCTTAACCAGGGGTTTATTTTATTAATTTTTTTATTCACTTAAGTTAAAGGTTACATTTATTCTAAAATTTTCAGTGTGATTATGCTTCTGCAATAAAAACTGAATTTATTGTAAGGCTTTAAACACGTCTTAACAAGGGGTGCTTGTGGAGGGCGCTGTAGATATCTGCTTTGTAATTGCTCATAGGTGCAAGCAAAAAATGTAAAAAAAGGACCCTTTTTGGACCTTGACAAACCTAAAATATCTGTTTTTGATACCAGGATGTGGTTAATGATTATCTACTCACCTGCACTGAAAACACACATGCAAAGTGCAAATTTCCCTGTTGTCTATTTTCAACAAGACTTAATAGTGTCATCATATTGAAACGCCACATAGCTGCCTTCTAGGCCTTGGCCGTGCATTAGCTGCCCACCACACATCTTGTTTATCGAGCCATTTGAGCACAGATAACAGTCCATAAAGGGCTGATCTAACCACCAGCCAGGCCAGTATGGATTTTTCCTTGCCTGTGGGCCAACTGGAGGCCACCATTTAGAAAAGTGCAGCTGACACTAACCACACTCTCTGACCCAATATCTCTGTCTCTCTCTGTCTGTCTGGCTAATTCTCTAATTCTTTTTTTACTGTCTAATTCTCAAATTTTCTAATTTACTGGCATCTAGTACCCATATATCTTTTTATTCTTTTTTAATAAGCTTTGATATACATCTCCATAGCTATGGATTATTATAATCATACACAGGATAATATGTAAAATATCCTATGCCAATCCTTTAAAGCTTCACATAGGGCCCACCCTCACTCTATTCCTACCTGCAACCACAAAATTTATGTTGTTTAATCCTACATCTAAACCCCATAAGTTTGCTGTAGCTGTTTATGACCCAATCAGCAACCAGTTACATCTGGCAACAATTATTTCATTTAATTTCCTACACTTATCCACTAAGGTTGCTGTGACCATTTATCAGCAACCAGCTACTCTTAACAACTTGGATATCCGATTTAAGGGAAAAATGCTTTGCACTGAGGTGATATTTCAGGCTTGAAGTACTTCTGTGGTATTAAAGTTCTTTGTTGCAGAAACTGCATTTCAGTGCTTCTATTCAAAGTTATGTAAAAGCTAAATCCGTCATTAAAGGGACGTATTGCAGTTTTGTTTGTCTCCATCATGTTATAGTGACCAGAACATTTAATGATGCGCCAGGTCAAAGCCTACCCAGAATCACTGGGCACAAGGCAGGAACACACCCTGGAGGGGGCACCAGTCCCCCACAGGGCGACACACACCCACACATTCACTCACACACTCACACCTACGGACACCTTTCAGTCGCTAATCCACCAATGTGTGTTTTTGGACCGTGGGAGAAAATTGGAGCACCCGGAGGAAATCCAAGTGGACATAACACTCCACTAAAGCCTTTTATTTTTAATTTGAGGTGTTCGTAAATATGTTTAATACTTTACTTTAACACTGTTATATAACAGCACCTCTGTTACTCAAACTCTAGTCTTCTGCCAAAACAACTTGACTATGAAGCTTGCTGCTGTGTGGGATATTCAGGTTTCTGGTGGCAATTCAGTGTGCTTCAGTATATTACAGCAGTATTTGCGTTTAATGTTCATATTTTAAATCCTTCATAGTCTCATAATAAATAATAATAATATAAATGTTCTGATTTGAAGGTAAACCAAGAAAAACTTTGGAATAGTTTAATGCACTGCAGAAGCTCCAGTTTTCAGCTGTATATTTACCCATGGGCAGTTCATGAAGGGTGATTGTGTAAAGCACCACCAATAGGAAAGGGAAGAGTTTATTTTCTCTCTCATTCTACCACAGTTCTAACCAAGCTCTGCCAGAACATTTGCCCTAACTCAGAGTATCACACTCCAATCAGCATTAAGATGCGTTCCATACAATCCTGCCTCTTATGGGGTAATTTCAACATGGTTGGGAACCATTACAGGCTGCCTCTCATATATTCTAAGCTTCTTTTATGTCAAGCTGCAGAGCCTTCAGTTCATTCTCAATGGGGTCTGGGAGGACTCGCACCAACATGTTTTGTTATAATGAACATTAAATACTTATAGCATTAAGAATAAATTAAGCTTGCAGACTTTGACAAATAACCTTCTGTAAAACATTGAAAGAACACGTGTGTCTGTGGCCTGGTCAACTATGGTAAAAATAACATCATACTGATAGATTATATTCAGAAACAATGCCATACTCTCTAATAACTCTCACTGGGAACTAATTTCTTATGGGACATCCATGATAAATGAGTCATCACTCACAGCAATGAAGCAAATGATTAGATTCTGGAAAACAAAGGAAAAGAGAGTGATAATCCAGTCACAGTATGAAGGTTCCGCATTAAAATGGTGAGGGATCAGATGTGCATGGCACAACTCATCAAATAAAGGTCATAAAAATGTATCTAATGTGATATGTAACAGCTGGAATTGCTGGGGATAGAGCAATTTTTTCTAAACTATTTCACTCTCTAGTCAATTTGTTCCTGTAGGTGGGATGAATATCTTTATTAGTAAGCTGCTAAACAAATAGTCTGGAAGGCCTGCATAGATTGAACACATCACTTTTGTAACAAAACCTTGGAATGGTAATGTTTAGAGTAAAATAATTTGAAAAAAAGTATCAAAAAAATAACGCGTTTACCTCAGTAGATCTTATTAATCCAGTTTACTATTAACTCATTCATTCATTTACTCATTCCCTCATGTTTAACAGGCTAAAAATTCTCCACAAATGATGTTATTTCTACTAACATAGCTTTTGGTGCTTAGCATCAGTGACACCATGTCCTTTCATTCATTCATTATCTGTAGCCGCTTACCCAGTTCAGGGTCACGGTGGGTCCAGAGCCTACCTGGAATCATTGGGCGCAAGGCGGGAATACACCCTGGAGGGGGCACCAGTCCTTCACAGGGCAACACAGACACTCACACCTACAGACAATTTTGAGTCGCCAATCCACCTACCCACGTGTGTTTTTGGACTGTGGAGGAAACCGGAGCACCCGGAGGAAACCCACATGGACACAGGGAGAACACACCAACTCCTCACAGACAGTCACCCGGAGTGGGAATCGAACCCACAACCTCCAGGCCCCAGATGTGGTTTTGACATGGGCCAAATAACCTTTTTCCCCTTTCTTTTGGTACAGATGTTTTTGCCAAGAAACTTAGAGAAAAAAAATATATATATTAGTGTTTGACATTTAAATTTATATGTAGAAGTTTAAAATGAAAACAAAATATATTATAAAAGAAAATATATTGTTCCTTTGAACTATACTGTATTTGAGTGAAATATTTAGTATTCTATACTTCAGGATTATACTTATGTTTAAAACTACAAATTTATAAAAGTTTATGTTTTATTAGTTTGTCTTTTAAGTCCAGCAAAATCCATATTAGTCTAAATCAAATTTTTGATTTAGATCAGCTAATGTAAGTAATACTAATTTTGACCCCATTTTCTAACACTGAAACAAAAACAACAGGCTATTTATGTGTACATAGCTGCTTTATTCTGTTTAGAATTAGGGTTTATAGTATCTCCAGTTTTTGAGCACATTCTATGTCTACAGGTATTTGAGATATATAGATATATATATACAAAATTTAAAGAACCGTTTAATTAAAAAAAAACGTTCAGCTGCAATAGAGCCATGTGCCGCACTCGCCAAAATACAGCACGACTCTCAGACTCTCTCTCTCTCTGTATATATGTGTGTGTGTGTGTGTGTGAGTGTGACTCGCTGTCATTCTGGTCTCTCTCTCTTGCTCTCTCTGTCGCTCTATTTTCTTCTCGTTCTCGGTGTCATCGCTGAGCATTCACTTCTAGCCTCTTTGAGGACTTCAGCTCAGGCTTAACTCTCATTTCCGTTAAGAGCAGGAACAATACTATTTTTTTTTCAAACAGGACTACAGTGATATGGTCAGCGCCTTCTTTCTTCAACCGTATTTCTGAAGGTAAGAAACTCAATGCATGGACCTAAACTAACATTTAACGAACGAGGGACCGATGTACCCTTTCACTGTTGCTCGGAACGACGATTAATAAAACATAACGTGTATTGAGACTTTGATAAAGATAAACAATAATGCTTCCCATTCAATGCAAGGGTTTAAATTTATTGAATTTATTAGGAGAAAACGGAATTTAAATTTGAATTTAGCACAGGGATTATGCTATTTTCTTCAGAGATGATAAATGAATGCAATAAGTCTAATTCATTTCAAAATGCAATAAGTCTAATTCATTTCTCTTCTCCTAATAATCTGTTACCACTTGTGATCATGTCTGTGCAATCAGCGTGTCTGCAAGACCTTTATCAAGTCCCCTAATGCGACTTAATCATAAGGTCATTGACTATACCCCCAAAACTCATCTCTGTTAATCAGAGCGACAGATTTAGAAGTTATTTCCCCAAAAAAGTCCACTAGTGCCTTAAAAGGGGCATGTACGTGATGCTACACCACAGCTTTCTTACAGCTCAAAAACTCCACCTCACATGTTGATTGGCTTCATATATTAATGATGTAAGAAACCCTGAATTTGCCCATTTCAACATTGCAACATGGCAGCTTCAAAGCAAAAATCCTCAGCCATGTTTCCAACTGCTTATTTAACACATGATGTATCTTCTAGCATCTAAAAACACAACAACGAGATGTTAACAAGATAAACTGTTATACTTTTATAAATTTGTTATACTTGTTATACATTTTAAGTGCAGAGGGCATTTAACAGTTGTATGCATTTATTGAAACAATTTAGGTAACATTAATTGAAATGGTTAAAGATGGAGCACTTTAAGTTAAGTTAATTGTCTGTGGTATTGTAGACCACCATTTTAGGTTTTATATATACTGACAAAATATAAATGGTTCTCTAATAAGAGAGGTTTAATTTATGGTTTAACCTTATATAAATGGTACTTTTTGTGCTAAAGTGCTTCTCTATGGCAAATCTCTATCTACCCATATCTGTTCATCTATATATACATAGAGAGACAGAGGGAGAGAAGAGAGGCTGGGCTATATGATGATCAGCAGTGTGTGTCATTACAAAAAGAACATTATTAGTCTTGTTTATCTGGATTAAGAGGAATAGTTTCTAATAATATATTTTTAAATGGGCGGCACGGTGGCGCAGCAGGTAGTGTCGCAGTCACACAGCTCCAGGGGCCTGGAGGTTGTGGGTTTGATTCCAGCTCCGGGTGACTGTCTGTGAGGAGTTGGTGTGTTCTCCCCGTGGGTTTCCTCCGGGTGCTCTGGTTTCCTCCCACAGTCCAAAAACACGCGTTGCAGGTGGATTGGCGACTCGAAAATGTCCGTAGGTGTGAGTGAATGTGTGTGTGTCTTTGTTGCCCTGTGAAGGACTGGCGTCCCCTCCAGGGTGTATTCCCGCCTTGCGCCCGATGATTCCAGGTAGGCTCTGGACCCCCCGCGACCCTAAATTGGATAAGCGGTTACAGATAATGGATGGATGGATGGATATTTTTAAATGTAGCACTGCAAGTTTTGTTTTCCAAATGATCACAAAATCTAAATGAATAAAGTGGGCTTTTGCCATAGATGTATTATCAAACTTGTCTGTAAAGTTTATAATAGGAGCTTTATTCCAGCTATTTCCAGACAGGAAAATTCCAGCTTTTGTTCTTTTCAAAGATATTTTTAAGTCCAAAATGTATATACAGCTACACAACCCACATTTATGAATCAAACAATGTTCCAAAAACTCCTCATTGTATAATGTATATGTATAAAAAATGTAGAAGACATACTAACCCTTTCTGTCATTTTTCTCTCACCAGCAAATCAGATATCTTTAATCCAGTATCTTTAATTCTGTAAAAAAGTTGATTAATTATCCTAATAAACATCTGATTCTAATGTTATTGCCTGTCTCTGAGCTCCTCCTACACTGCATTAAATGACCCACCAAGCTGATGCTTGGAGAATTCCGTTTGGTCCCATACCTGTGTCAGTTACTTGAAAAGGATTAATTCAGTGCAAACACACTTTGCTTAATAAATAAAATTGAGCAAGTGTGACACACTAAAGACCTTTGCTTTGGGACTGTGTTTGCCTAACGAAGGAAACTGTAAAGCAAAGGGCAATGCTTTCACAAGTGATTGAATTGAGATCAGGATTGTGAGAGATGATTCTAGTGATTGTTTCACCATAGGGGTTAACATGAATTACCATGTTCAGCGCTGTATAAAACTCATAATGTTCAAGCCATTTGGTTTGGACATTGTGCTTACACATATTGATCTTCTGGAATCAATAGGGGTTACACAGATGAAACTATGTGTCAGTATAGCTCAATGTCACACTCACAGTAAAACTGTACACCACTATGTCATAGTCATAATGTTAATATTTGTTTTTTCTGCATTCTGAGAATGCTATTGCGATATTCTACAACTCTGACTAAGAAACCCTTGGAAAAATAGTTGCAATAAATTAAATATATGATAGAAGAGGAAATTGACAATGTGAGTGTTATTTGTATTCCTTTCCACATAATAGCAACAAACAGCAGAAGGGTGACAAAATCCACTCAGCTTCACCAAAAATATTATCAACCATTCCTAAATTTAGCATGTTACCAGGCAATAACAAATAAATGTCATCTAATATCTACACATAACTAGGGCAGTATGCAATTTTCAAGGCATCAGAGTCAATACGGTTCATACTGTCAACACTGGGATGTTACTTGCCTGAAAATAGACAAGGGAACTATTATTATAATTATTATTGCAAATAATTGCAGAGTTGTATACACTTTGTTCTGATTATTAATTTACTTTTGCCTTTCTTCTTCATCCAGGGATGGCTCATATTCAAGAATGCCTGTGATCTGAGCAAGAAGCAACATGGATTCTTGGATATTTCCGCCATCACCCCCCAACCTGTCTGAGCCCCTCATGTATGACAGCTTTATGCTAGGCAATGACACAAATGAGATCCTAGGGAATGTCACTAACACCAGCTTCACCAGGACTGGCACAGTGGTCATCACCTTCATCTATTTTGTGGTTTGTGCTGTAGGGCTCAGTGGAAATTCTCTGGTCATCTATGTAATCTTGCGCTATGCCAAGATGAAGACAGTCACCAACATCTACATTCTCAACCTGGCTGTGGCTGATGTGCTGTTTATGTTAAGCCTGCCCTTCATTGCTATACAGCTAGCCCTAGTCCACTGGCCCTTTGGTGCGGCACTTTGCCGTGTGGTCATGACTGTCGACTCTTTTAATCAGTTCACTAGCATCTTCTGTCTGATGGTGATGAGCATCGACCGCTACTTGGCTGTGGTGCATCCCATCAAGTCCACCAAGTGGAGGAAACCTCGTGTGGCCAAGACCATTAATCTAGCAGTGTGGGTAGTATCCCTGCTCGTCAACATGCCCATTGTCATCTATAGTGGCTTGATCACCAAGCCAGATGGCTGCTTCTGCTCCATTGTGTGGCCTGAGCCACAGGAGGCTTACTACACAGCCTTCATGTTCTACACCTTCTTCCTGGGATTCTTCTTGCCCTTGATGGTCATTTGCATGTGCTATCTCCTTATCATAATCAAAGTGAAGTCTTCGGGGATAAGGGTAGGCTCCTCTAAAAGGAAGCGGTCAGAGAGAAAAGTGACACGTATGGTTTCCATTGTAGTGGCTGTGTTTGTGTTCTGTTGGCTGCCGTTTTATGTCTTCAATGTAACCTCAGTGACAGGCACCATTAACACCACACCAATCTTGAGGAGCACCTTCGCGTTTGTGGTGGTGCTGGGATATGCCAACAGTTGTGCCAACCCCATCTTGTATGCCTTCTTGTCTGAGAACTTCAAGAAGAGCTTCCAGAACGTCCTGTGCCTCAAAAAGGTAGGTGGCCTGGATGAGATTGAGCGTAGTGACAGCAGGCAGGACAAGTCTCGGATGATGAATGACCCCACAGAGACTCAGAGCACTCTGCTGAACGGAGAACTGCAGACCAGCATCTGAGAGGAGCCAGTCGTCTCTCAACTTGTAGGCACATACGGTAATGGTGCCAGAGATAAATGTATAAGTAAGCTGAAAGAGAACTGAGAAGGAAAATATGGCTACATTCATTAGATGTGCAAGTACCGCTCAGGAGGCATTTGTAACAAGAATGTCTGTTGGTTTCCCAGTTTGCAAAAGACAGGACTTGCCTGTTGTTTCCAGTGTAACGTCATCTTGAACATTTTCAAAACCTAAATAAGACTCACTTAATATTTCTGGACTATTATTAAGACATTTACTTATTGCTAAGGCAAAATTTAGTTGAAATCCTGATGAGCCAACATGGGAACTTATAGTCTTTTGGTGTCATTCCAAACAGGAGATCATGAGGACCATGTATCTGTGTTAAAAACCTATTATGTCATTTATGTTATTAAGTGCCACCACTAGTAGTCATAATTATTATTTTTTTTGATTACTGTAAAATTAAGGTGTCTACAAGCATATCACCACCTATGAATATGTATTATTTACAGAATGGGACTGAATGTCTGTATTTATGTGACTCAGCCCGAATGTACAATTTTGCATTTAACTCTTACTGGCTCAAAAAATTATTCATTGACACATATAATATTATGTAGAATAGTTGACAGTGTTTGCTAAGACCTCTGAGAAGTATGTCATTAAAATTAATTGTCCCTCTCTTATCCTCATGTAGCCTATCTAGAGTATTTATTAGCATAACTGCTGGCATAACACTAACCAAACTGCTGCTAGATTGTATAGATTTTTCTATCTGAAAATGTCATAGTCTTTGATATTGTTATTAGTACTGTTTAAAATTTTACTCCTTTCAGTAGGCCGTAGAATATTAGTTACTTAAGAAACCAAATATTTTTTGACAAGCAAATGTATTGAAAATACTTTCATTTTAGTCACTAAGAAACAGGGACATGGGAGGCATTTTAAATTGGGGTGCTGATGGTGACTTTATGTCAAATTGTATACCACAGTCTTTAATTGAAATGCCAAGCAGTGTCAGAATGTGTTCAAATCTGGCATTTTATTACAGATCCACGTATAACATATCAACATACCTAGAGGTCATTCAATGTGGACAACAGGATTTACCATGAGAGATGTAAATATAACAACAGATAGGGAAAATATTTTATGTTATTTGCGTATAACAAAAGAGATACAAACACAGATGCACACAAATGCAAAATATTGCGCAAAACATATGCTATATATTACAACTGTTAACATCTGGTTTTGCTTAAGATTTAGTACTTGTGTGTATCTGGGGAATTATATATACACACCTGCACGATGACACACCTTCGAAGGCAGCCATGAGAAGATGGAGCACTAGAGCATGGAGAAGTGTTTCTCCAGCAGCTCTCTAGTCCTCAGAGATGTCAAATTGTGAAGGGCTAGAACATGTCCCCTCCTGGGTTCTCATGTTCCTTCTGATTGCAGCTGCATTGGTTTCTCTCATCCTCACAAACCCACTCCAGCAGAGCTGAGAACATCTCTCTTTTAAAAATGAATAGCAGTTTACTGGTGTCATAGCATTCATCTGCTTGAAGGGATTGCCTGCCATTCAGTGTGCCTTTTTTCTAATGTGTGGGTTTGTGTATGTGAGAGATGGTATTCTATTTGTATAGATATTCCTGCTTATGGACAGTCACTCTAGCTTTTATTCCACGTTTGTGTCATATCAGCAAAATAATTAGTTAAACAATGACATAAAGACAAGAAACACAATGACCTGAAAAATGTTCAACAATTACAGGACATGCACACAAACCACTACAATTCTGTAACACACTATATGGCCAAAAGGATGTGGTCACTTAAACCAGACATTTATTATTAGGAAGGTTTATAGGTAGTTTGCCATTCACAAGAGCATTAGTGAGATTATGAAATTGCATGGTTAGTTGTGGTCCACAAATATATACTCCCACTTTCCCAATCTTCCTCCCAAAAAGCTTCTCAAACCCTCAGCCAGAGAAAAAAGTTCCACACATACACCTCTAGCTAATGCTTGGCAGTGTGCTGTCAACTTAAGCTCAGACAAAGCTGCGCTAAAGTATTCCATTTCATTGTTGCTTTTCTTTGGAAAAGCAGCAAGTAGTGTTTACAAATGTTTGGACAAACTATGTTAATGTAACACTGCTTTGTGCAAGCCCATTTAATTATTAAGTTAGATAGCTAATGTTTTAGGGGAAAAATAGGTAAATGCAGTCTGTTAAAAAGTATCCAGTTAGTACATACATGTAATTTCTTTCTAGCATAACTGTGTTGTAGATCTGAGATAAAAATATTGTGGATTAAAAGTTAAGGGCTGGCTATACTTGCTAGCATTTTGTACTGTGAAAAGTACAGCTCCTCATCAAGGTTTCTTTAAAGACACTTGATAGCTGTTGCTGAAGGCACAGACAAAACTCAAAAGGCAAAAGCACTATCATTTGCAAATATTTCATGAATTAGGTTACATTAATATGATGCTGTCAGTTATCTTTGATACAAAGTATATATATTAAATTTTACTCGTCCTTCGCCTGTATGAAAAGTAAGACCTTTACCTGTCGTATCCTTCAATGTCAAATGGTCTTTCCACACATCCCACATACAGAGTTTATTCTTTGAAAAATATATATTTTCTAAACCAGTAGTTTAGCAGAGCAATCAGTCATTTTTTCAGTAACTCATATTCATCACCATCTTCTTTTCCACTTAGTCCATTTCAGGGTTACTGGGCAACAGGTCATGCAAAGAAGCCCAGGCCATTCGGTTCCCAGTGACACCCACAAGCTTGTACTGGTGGATCCCTAGGCATTCTCAGGCCAGCCAGGAGATCCATCCGTTTGGTCCTGGGTCTACCCCAGGGCTGTTTCCCTGTTTGCCATACCCGGTATTCCTCTAGCGTGAGACATCCAGGGAGTCCCTTCACCCTTTACTGAACTTGAAGGAACAGTGTTTACCAGCTCTTCCCAAATCTCGGATTTAACAATCTCATTGTTTCAGTCATTAGCCAATACTCGTGACAAGTATACTCGTGACAGTATCGTGACAATAAGGGTGGGGAAAGAGATTGATATGTAAACTGAGAGCTTCTTGGCTCAGATTTCTTTTTACCTCTATGGTTCCATACATTATACTCGATTATACTTTTAAAGAACCATTTATTGAAGTACTGTGACAGTCATTCTCAATGTTTCATATTTTTAATGGGAACCGAAAGATGGCCTTTGAGTACAGGTTTAAGAACAATTGTTCTTTAAACCTCTCCGTTTTTATCTCTATGTGTTGTTCTAGTTCAAAAACAGAGAATACACAGTAAGAGAAAACTGTTGTGTACTGTCGTTTGCATTCTGAATCGTAAAGTTCAGTGCTCTCTAACATTTTATGAAACATCCCACTGTGAATACTTCAGAAAACCTTAAATGATTTTGGTCCCTTTCAGACAGTGCTGGCAGAGTCTTTGTCCAAAGCAAAACAACTAAGCTATGTGAAAACAGCTTTGTGCCCAAGTGGAATTATGTTTTTTGATCTCCCTACAATTGTTACTGTGTACTCTTTGTAAGAAGCTTTTTGTGTATAGCCCTTCCAAAAGCTTTTAGCTTCCAGGAACTACAGTGCTTTTGTATGTTATTATAAACCAAAACACAGTCACCATTTTCAGTGCATTGATGTATTGAATAAAGGTGAAGCAGACTGTTCTGCGCAATTTTCTAGTGTTTATTTAATGTTTTAAATTGGAATTGAATCTTGGATCATTAAACTGCATTGAAACATTTTGTATTGTGAAATGTCATGGTCACAAGCACCCCTCAGAAAAAAATGAACTAAATGACTTTCCAATAACTGAATTCAGCTTGCAGAAAACTCCCCTCAATACCTGTAGGTATTGTTGGAGTGGCGTTTGCAACCCAGAACTAATTAGACTTGATAATAAATATTCATGCTTATACGAATGAATACCAACAAGTCCTTAAAGCAACGTTCATATTTCCTATGTAAGGCCTTCCAGAATATAAGAAGCTGATATTGCATCCAAGGGGACAAACGATACATGCACTTAATTTCAGTAGTAATGTTAGAAAAGCCAGTGTTTATAAACTAAGTAACTGTGGTGTAGTCAAGGGTATACGAAATGCTATTCCAGAGTACACATTGCCCCCCTGTGGAAATAAGCTTGAAATGCAGAGAACTATACAAGGACTACATGATAATATGCATTCCTAGCCTACAGTCATGGCATAATTACAGTCAATGACTATTGTTACAATGATAAGAGTCAATTATTAAGTCTTAGCCTGTGGGTACACTTTAAGCTGTAAATAGTTAAGTGAATCAATTTTTTTCCCACCCTATCTGTTTAGACGACAGTAGATAATGTGGTATTGCTGAGTGTTACACATTCAGAAGTTTGATGTGAAATTATTTAGAAACATTTAAGACTCACAGTACTTTACACAGTGGTGTAGATGGGAATGAATCATTATGCATCTTCATTAAAAATTATAATAACGCTGCTTAATTTTGATTGAGTCTGAGACATCATTCTTTGAACTTTATTGAGGTATGACTGGTTTTACTGCTCTTCTGTAGTGAATTGGAGAATGACATCAGGGAATTTAATACACTGGTTAAAAAACATTGACATAATCATAATAGTTTGCCTTACTAGACAATGTACATCCCTGTCATGTGACTATTAAGGATGTTCATTTTATAATAGCAATGCTAACATGACAGATTGTGTAGTCAGTTTAATTTATTACTTTCATGCTCTAGCTTTAACAAATATTGAACATTTAAAATATCTGGTTCCTGTCACCACTGTGAATAAATTCTTTATTAGTTTCTTTAAAATGGTGTATGTCACATCAAACCACTCTGATTTTGACCAAATCTTATGGATTTAGTTATGAAATTAGTGAGTTTGTATTTACAAGTGCTGTTTGTCTTAACACTCACTAAAGAAGCTTTAATGACAAACGGCATTTTCAGTGTAAAGCTTCAGACATTTATGTAGGTTTATGTAATTTGTAACAAAAGACTTATGAACCATGACATGTAGTAAAGTGTTACTAAATATGCTGTCTATGCAGGTATTGATTCTCAAACCATATTAATGTTAATATTTCCATTGTCCTGAAAAGCTTATATAGCCTTATGAAAACTGTCTTACTGTTTGTGCTACTAATGAAATGGAGTTCCCAAAATGGGTATAAGTGGCAAATGTGTGCGAGAATTTATAAAAAAAAAAAAAGAAAAAAGGTGAAGCAATACAAGAGGAAGAGCCGACAATCCAGTTTTGTTCTGAGTTTTAATCACTGAAAGAGATGATGATGATGCCCTCTTTTCTCCTCTCATTTCAGCAGTGTCCCTGAATGGCTGAATTACAGCCTCCATATGAGTTTTACTTTAATCTTATCCCATTAACTCTGTCACAGAAAAGAAATTATCTGCAGCAAATAAGGGGAACTGCAAATTTATAAACTATCAGCTCCTACTGTTTTCAAGTCTTATTTTCTGCAGACCAGGTCATTGTTGAAGTCTTTTTTTTTTTTTTTTTTTGGCAGAAATGTGTCATTTTTGTGCGATAGGCTACATGGAAATATTCATGTCTGTGAAACGTACAGGTTCAGTGATATCGAAATAATAATAAAAACATACACACACACACACACACTACCCTGGTGTGTTATTTTTCCTCTTTAGCTCCATGTGGAACAGCATACTGATTCATTAGAGCAGCATGATAGGACTGGAGAGCAGCAATGATGACCCATTCTCCACAAAACTCCTTTAAGCAGGAGCCTAACTCTGCTCCTGAAGGACCAGAGTGCAGCGATTCTGCGATAACTTGGCTTAAACATCAAAAAATACAACTTGTCAGCTCAATAGCAGATTAAAAGGTAATCTGCTAAGGAAATGTAATAGTAAAATTTAATCAAATTACCAAATTTCTGCATAATTCACTGACAAGTCATTCAAAGTTGCTCAAAAACAAATGGTTAACTGCAGAGAAACATACCATATGGTGGTGGGTGGGACAAAGTCAGTGATTGTGGTGCAAATAGACATTTTACTTACTATCCAAAATGACCAGTGAACCCCTTCTCTTAGAGCGTTCTCATACATAAGGTTAAGAATAATATAGCAGTATATAAGAAATACATATGGTTCCTACTGAGACTGTTTTTGCTTATCAAATCCCACATTTAGCCCTCATCTGAAAACTTCATTGTAATAAATTGTCAGGCAGTATGTATATACAACCATTTCAAGTAATATCTTGCTGGGATGTAGCATTTAGAAACATTAAACTAGTCAGAGGTCTGGTTCCTCTCACCACCACGTGTTGGTAAGTTTCTCTAGAAAAAGGCATTTCACATTTGTTTTCATCTTAATTACACTATGCATAAACTTTGAGGGGGTGGAAGGGATGGTGGTCTCATTTAAAGTTCAGTCATCTTCAAATTTTACAAAAGTCTAGCCCTCCAAAAGCAGATGTTGGACAGCCCTGATCTACAGGTCTAATTCATGGATAGTCAGAATGCAGCTCCCATTTATATGGGTTACACTGAGTACCTATAAGACAAAGCCAAATTAAAGGACAAGTTCACCAACTTTTGGTGGGTGGGTTTACATAGTCTGTTAAAAAAATGCTCCAAAGGTTTTTTTGGTGTGATTTCATACCCCAAAAAAAAGAAAAATTCCCCTACACCAGGGGTGTCCAAAGTCTGACCCACTAAGTTTTTAATTGGCCTGCAGCTTCACTTTAAAGAATATATCATTAGTAGCCTGCTGGCACTTTTACCTGACAGTGGCAGCAGTGTGTTAATGTATAGGATATTGCACCACTGTATTAATGAACGAAGCTAAACTTAAATGGCATTCATTTCTCTTGGTGATCAAAGTAATTCACACAATGACATTTGGTGACAGCAAAAAAAAAAAGCAGTAAAATGTTGGTTTTTACATTCTTGATATCATGCAGCAGTCAATGCTCTAAAATTCAGTAGTAAAAAAAATAAATTATGTATAAACTGTTTTGTAAATTTGTGTTTTTCATATTTTGAATACACTGTTATAAACAATTCATGAATAATATGTTTGGAAACAGAGGCTGGGGACAGTTGCACAAAACACCTTAAGATTTCCCCTTAAGTATGATACTTAAGGCCTAATTTCTCCTTAGCCCAGGGGATTTCCTTAAGGGTATTGCACAATATCACTTAACACAAGGGATTTACTGCACTCGCAGATTTTTGATGGGAGTAAAATTCTATTGTTTACATGGAAAATGCTGTTTACATGCACTCAGTGTGATACCCATTATCGCCTCTCTTATACCAGCTCACAAACTTTTCAGAAAATAAATGGAAAAAAAAAAAAAAAAAAAAAACAAAAACAAATTGGTCAGAGGATCCTATACATTTTGGAGGAAAAAACACCCAGCTCACTGATGTACTAACATAATTCCTTGCCTATTACTGACTGGAAGGATCCAGTAGCATAAAATCGGAGAGCAATCATTAACGGCATTGTAGCAGGAGGAGCACAGCTGCAGAAAGTAGCCTTATCCAACTCAAGACAAATCATGGATTGGCTGCTGATCAAATCTATAATTTAAAATCAATTGCTCTTCATTAAAGGACTGGCACCCCTCCAGGGTGCGTGACCGCCTTGCGTCCAGTAATTCTGTGTAGGCTCCGGACCCACCACAACCCTTTAGTTAGGGTGTTTCGTGCAAATGATTTTATTTTAAGGAAACCTTAACTTGGACTTCAAGGAAAATCTTAACTTTAGGCTGTTTGTGCAACCGCCCCCTGGCCCTTAAGAATTTTGATATGATCCTGTTCAGCCCCATTTGAAAAAAGTCTGGATACCCCTGCCCTACACCAATGATTTAATAGATAATTTTTAAAAGGGATTTTCCAGCTATGTTGCTAATAAATATTTACCAGACCCTTTCCTTAAAAATACTTATTAAAATATTAATAGACGGTTTTGAGTAAACATTTGTCAGTTTCTTATTAATTAATGGGAAATTCTTATAAATTACTGTCCATTCTGTGATAAAACAGATGTGGCAGAAGAAAAACACTGCAGTGTTTCTTTAAATAACCATCGTTTATAATTTTGTCATTCCTGAAAATAATCCACTTGGCACTTTGATTTTTCAGGAAAAATCAGCATGTCAAAAGTTCACTAACTCATATGGTCCCAGTCAATTAACTTAAAGAAAGCAGTTACAAGAAACTTCGTAAAAAAAAAAAAAAAGAATAAATAAATAAAATAAAAAAATAAACACGGTGAACTCTTCCTCTAACACCTTTCCTTGCATAGGCCTACAGGCTAGTGGAAAAACAGATGCAATTCACACAAAGGCCCAGGGTTTGAAACTGTATAACACTGCAGTAGCTGATACTGCTTAAATACTGCTTAAGAAAGCTTTCAGTTCAGCTGCTGCTCTGAGACTGAGAGCCAAGTGAGTCAACTTTATAATACTTTCAGTGATTTTTTCCCCCCACAACACGATGGAGGTATAGAATCAGGAAAGTAATTTAGGGGAGAAAAAAAAACCCTGCACACTGATGAGAGTAGCTTACCTGCACTCCAACATAATTTACTATATAGAATCAAATATAATTGCAAAGGTAAGGGCTTGACACAGATTGAGACAGTAAACCAGAACACGCACCCCATTCTCAAAATACAAAAATAAACAAATTAAAACAAAATTTTAACGAAAGCTTGCCACATTCATTGGCATGCCCAGGCTTTCGGTTTCCATGGCAGTGCTGACCCAGGTCATGGCACCAAGCTGGTTCAGACCCGGACCCTCCACCTCTCCAAAGTCCTCTTTTAAAAAATACATACTAGATTGATACAGTATTTCATAACAAATATCACAAACAATATTCATAATCATTTTTTTAAAAAAGAAAAAAAAAACGGCACAAAACTGAAAGCAAATTCAATAACATCTTTGTTGCACTACTCTTTTTTTTTTTCCTTTCCTACTTTTTTTGCATTCAGTTCGATATGCATGACAGATAACCCCACCCTAACCACACCAGGCTTCTAATGCTTGGTCAGTTTGAACAAGAGCACCATGGAATTAACACAAAAAAAAAAGAAAAAAAAAAAAGACAGAACTATGAAACAAACAAACAAATAAAAGGAAACAAATAAAATAATATACTGTAGTCAAAGCTGAGATGTGCCCTCTCCTTCTCTTTTCCTTGATCTGTTCATCTCACCCTCCTCTTTCTCCACCCATGGAAAAAGGAGAAGGATACCTGTCTTGTCCTGGTTGGTGCTGCTTTTGCTTTCCTGTTTCCTCTTGCTCCTCCACTGCTTTCTTTGCATCAAGTAACAATTAGCTCAGTGCTGATTTGAATAAGTTGCATGATTTTTTTTTCCTTTTTTGTTTATTCACTTTTCGTCTCTTTTGCTTTGTTGGCCCCTTGTGGGAGGGAGGCGATGGGTAATCACAGTTTCAGGTAGGCTTGTGTTAATTTTGTCCTCTGCTGCAGGTGGTTTCTCCCTCTCTCTCTCTAGATGAACATTGTACACCACAGACTGCAGATTGGTGAATAAGGCTACTCGTATTCAAGGAACTGCTTATGGTAGAATAACAAATATCTGTAAGGTAGAGAAAATGAAGATTGGTCAATGCTGCCTTCATACATGCACACAAAATATACACGCTATGACACACTTGAACCAAAATAGACCTTTTAAAGATAAAGGGAATAATGTGCTTTTTTTGTTTTAAATAAATATCAGGCTTGTCCAGAACACCCCTCCACATTCACATTTTCCTAAAATATCCCTCACTTCAAAGAAAATGGGAATTCTCAGACCAGGCTATCTCCTAGATATACATAGGCTCAAAGTTAATTATTTCAACAGTGGACATTGGGTATTTTGCATAGTCTGACCAGTCATGTGTATTGTAACATGTGTAGAGTAACAGCTAGGCTAGTGGTCTTAAGGCACCATACAAGTAAACTCTGTGTCAGTGGTAAAATATGTAGATAAAACAATATCCAAATATAAAGACCAGTGCTATATATTGTCAGACTTTTTAGTCCACACATTTAATTTCACAATGTTTCATGTATTATTTGAATTAGGTTATGTACTTATATCTCAGTTCAAAATTAATGAGAATTAAAGAGAATCATATATTTAATGTTATATTGAAAATATTACGTTTTCAAAGGATCAAACGTTTAATTCACTCTGCAAGTACTTGGTGACAAATGGGATCACTGCTATAGTTAAAGCTATATTGCCAAATAAATGTACAGTATCATACTCAAAGCTAAATAAATTTCACCTCACCCTTCACTGTCAAGCACATCTTTAATGCTGGCCTTTGTAATGATAGCATCATCACATTTAAACCACTGGTCCTTGTGCTGGCGAATAAAGCTGGTGTAGTGGCCGCTCTCCAGCGTGCCTTGGTGATTTACCACAGCAAACAAGGCATACCTATTTGAGAGGGGTGGAGATATAGGTAGAGAGAGAGAGAGACTTTAGAAATACACCAAAACATAAAAAGAAAGACGTATCACTTGTTATCAATAATGGACTGCTATTATACCCAAGTGTGGGCTGGATCGGAATAAAGCACCTTAATATTGGGCTGTGATATGAATGCACAAAACACATTTAACATACAGCTTGGCAGATTGCCAGCAGAATTTAAATGGAAACATTTAATAAATTACTGATAATATTTTAATGGCAACTCATATACAGAATTTTAAAGATGGTACTTACTTATTATCATTATTTAACACATCTACTGACTGCTGGTACTGGCCGTTCACTCTGCTCTCTTTACTGTGGGAAATAAAATTAACACACATACAAAACAAACAAACAAAAAGGGCTTTTATATTCATATATGTAAAAAAAGTATTTATCCTGACCATTTCATCATTAAACATACAACCTGCTAGAAATTATGAATCTGAATTGCATTTTTATTTAATGAGTATGAAAAGAGATGCATGCTTTTCTGTTTAAAAAATATAAGCTTCCAATAAATAAAAGATGATTCTGCAAGGCTCTTTATCCTTATGATTAATTCTATGAATAAGACTAAGGCTGAATCCGAAATCACATACTTCCATACTGAACAGTATGCAAAACCAGTACATGAGAATGACTTGGGTGTCAGAATACATAGTATTCTTTGAGCAGTACGTGAAATGTCCCCGGATGACGTAATTTTGAAGCATGCAACCCCAGAACACTGTCCTAGGTAATGATTAACAACAGGGTGGGGAAATTGTTGATGGTGTTCATAAAAGCAGTGGGACAGACCTTTCTAGTATTCTTAAATGTGATACTATGAGGATTGTATATCCTTTTAGAGTGAAAAGACAGTGATAAATAAAACAGCTGCATGATCAGAAATATGAAAATCAATAATGTGCAGGTTAGAAGGTGGAACACAAGTGGTGCAAACAAAGTCAAGAACATGTCCCTTACTGTGTATTGCAGAGGCTACATGTTGGGTAGCAGTGCATCAGGTTAAGAAAATCAACAGAATGTACACATTTTCTTTGAGTCAATGTGAATATTAAAATCACCTAGAACTATCATTGAAGGCAACAATGGATAGAGCACCACTAGCAATTCGGATAGCTCAGATAGAGAAACAGGTACAGAACTAGGTGACCCAGCTATTTTCAGTGCAAAGTATTCAAAGGAATTTGTCGGGTGAATGGACACAGTTTGAACCTTAAAAGAGGAGCAGTACAGAACTGCTAGACCACCACCACAACCCGTGGTATGAGGCTGATCCACATATTGAAACACAGGAGTTGTAGCTTTATTCAGTGCAAGATATTCACCTGGTTGCGAATAACGTTGAATAAGGTAAACTTTCTTTGTACAGCAGAGTCAGGCATGACAGACCAATTCAGCAATTCTAGGGAGTTGGAGTAGCAGGTAATGGTCTACTGATTGCTGCACAGTAGAACAGCCTTGGTGTAGGCTCCATATGCGAAGGATAAATCCAGTTCCAGTGGTGTTATAGTTCACAGAATAATTCTATGACATTTCAAAGTCATAGAATAAACAGTGATGAGCTTCATTAAGAAGCCCAAGGGTACATACTGCAGCCACTGCAACTAAACGCTGACTAGAAAGAGACAGCCACATTAAATATACCACGTTAGCCTACAGATCACAAACCGCTAGCAAATGTCAAGATGAGCAGTTTTATCTACTCATTGTGACTATATAAACACTACAACATGCAAGAATGGAAATGTGAAGAATATGAATGTGAATGCTCGTGTGACTGCTTCAGTGCAAAGGTAGCAGGTAGCAGAGAAGCAAAATATACTGTTAAAAAAAGTCCAACGACAGTCATTGGGAAGAGAGGAGGAAGAAGGAGATACAATAGGAGAGGTAATCCACCGTGTTACAGCAGAAAGGTAATCCACAGTACTCCAAATCCACCAAGACCGGAAGTGAGATCCGAAAAAAAAGATGTTGATAAAATTCCACAGGAAAATGCAACTTACATTTCTCTTGAGGTAAAAAAAAAAAAAAAAAAAAAAAAAAATCAATAAATTTCTCATAGCACATCTTCTCTGAGCTACTGTACAATGCCATCTCAGTGTGGAGTTAGAATCCATGGGGAAGTGGGTCCGGGTAAGTTTCGCAAAAAGATAAAAAATTACAACAATAATGTTGGCAAACGGGGCCTTTAGTGATTAGTGGGAACTTTTGTCATTGGTAGTGTGACGTTATACCTGCACTGGATCTGATTCAGTATGTACTGTTCAAGTACGCGCTTTCGGATGCAGTCTAAGGTTTTAGCCTCAGCTGTCAAAAGCAACCCAGACATTATTGCTCAATATAAGCCACTTTTTTATTTTATTTTATTTTTTATAAATGGTGCAATATTTATTTATTTATTTATTCACTTTTTACCAGTTTGTCAAATGTTACAAAGCGGACAATGTCTAAAAATGAAACGTGGGAAGAGAGCTTCTCTCCATGTGAGCAAAGTCTGAAATTACCCTATAAATGACTTTAAAATACATCAAGTAAAACTATTATTCCTGAAACATATAGAGACAGATGTAACTGAATTTAATTTGAACACATTTCACTTCTTATATGAGCACTGGCAAATATGGAAACCATATTAACCTTACAAGGGCTTAACGGGTCCATGTCCTTCTTTCTCATCTTTTTTGAACTCTCTTTATCCCTAATAATTAAGCAGATTGCTTTGGGTACCCTACATATACCCTATAACATATGGGTCCTTTACATATCCTAACTTATCTTATAGCTAGCTCCTATCTTATATTGGATTTATTTATATTATTCAATTATAAATATCTTGTTATAACATTAATTTATTCAAACCAAACACTCACATAAGAGTAGGCCCAAATGGGTATATATAGCAAAACAGCTCACCTGGAGGCCATGAAAGGAGTCATGTCCAGCTCTAACGGGAAGGACACATAGGTAGTGATCTTTCTCCTCAACTTGGCAGAATGCTCAAAGCGCTGGTACAGCAGAGAGATAGCAAATAATAAATTGAGAGAAATAATAAGGGACCTATTCCCTATTGCCTCTAAATTTGCTTGGTTACAACATCAATACAATGACATCACTGAGTACATGTAACACAAGGTCCTTGCAAAGAATTGGCATTTCAGTCAAATGTCATCTGCAATTAAGCATTATTCTTTTATAACCAAAAAGTAAAATGATAAATAATATTTTTAGCAAATGGTTTAACCAGTCAAGGCTGTACAGAGAAAATGATGTGAACTATTATATTTCATTCATTATCTGTAACTGCTTATCCAGTTCAGGGTCGGGGTGAGTCCAGAGCCTACCTGGAATCATTGGGCGCAAGGCGGGAATACACCCTGGAGGGGGCGCCAGTCCTTCACAGGGCAACACAGACACACACATTCACTCACACCTACGGACACTTTCGAGTTGCCAATCCACCTAACAACGTGTGTTTTTGGACTGTGGGAGGAAACCGGAGCACCCGGAGGAAACCCACGCGGACACGGGGAGAACACACCAACTCCTCACAGACAGTCACCTGGAGCAGGAATCGAACCCTCCAACCTCCAGACACTACCTGCTGCGCCACCGTGCCGCCCTACTATTATATTTTAACTGTAAAATTATGCCACACAATTTTATTGGCAATAAGGTTTTAATATTAAAAAAATATTAAAACAAAGTAATAAAACATGGAGCATCTTACTATTGCTGTCAAAAAAAACAAAAAACAAAAAAAAAAAAAAAAAAAAAACCATTTATCTCCAAAATAGTATATAAAAATGCTTGTGTATTTATCCATATTTAACATCTCTCTCCAATGTATGCTTGTTCAGGTAGCGCAGTAAAAAAAAAAAAAAAAAAAAAAGTTGGAAAAATTATTTCCAACCAAACTTTGTTTTTTAACCAACCTTCCCTAAATACAAGTCTTAATCTTTTTTTTTTTTTAAACAAACATTCTTGTGCAAGAGATGCTTGCAGATCCTTAGTTGTTATCACTGGTTTCTTTGTCACTTAAACTTGGCAAGATGGTGCACTGCTTTGTGGAGGACACCTACACCTATAGTGCAGCAAGGGTGTTACTTCCAAACAATCAGATTGTGAACTAAAGGAGACTGAATTTTTTAGACAATAATTTGTAAACTTTTGTAAAGAGTCTGTTCTTCTGAACTCCTTTGGAATCTAATATATTGCCGAAAAGGAACTTGAACAGAAGTGCTTTGATATCAGAAAAATTTGCTTCCATTTATAAAGTCAGTATTCATGAATTCTGCATTATTTCCCTCCAAACATGAGGATTGTTAAGTAAATTATTAGCACATTTCCCTCTTTACTTGAAGGTCAAACCAAAATTAAGGTAATTCATACAAAAACCAATATAACTCCAATGGATTTGTCAGAAGTTGTGTTAAACTGTTTGTCTCTTGCACTCACACTTGTAAAGTGAGCTCTATTTTGCAGCACAATAATACTTACTTTTAGATGAAAACATGCTACTATGGGAAGCTTCTTCATCGTCAGTTGTTTAGTGGATTCTTGGTAGCTAT
Organism: Hoplias malabaricus; assembly: GCF_029633855.1. Classification (NCBI taxonomy): domain Eukaryota; kingdom Metazoa; phylum Chordata; class Actinopteri; order Characiformes; family Erythrinidae; genus Hoplias; species Hoplias malabaricus. The sequence continues at coordinate 17,410,213 of NC_089812.1, forward strand.
GGCAACCACCACATTTGATTTTGGCACTGCTTCCTAGATGCTCGGGCCGAGTGAATCTGCAGAACATGAGAAAAAAGCAAAAAAGTGAAATAAAAAAGAGAAACAGATGCGTCAAATACAGTTTATTTAATATTTAGGATATAAATCAGTAAATAAGTAAGCATAGATGTTGATTTTGAATCATATGAATCAATTGATTGTAATTATAACTTGCAGTAATTTGTTAGTGAAGTACACACAGTTTAGTGACACAGAATTGATAAACAAAAGAATATACACAACAGATTGTCATTGTCCTAAGAAAAAACATGCATCTCCATTTATGTGGATTTTTAGTTCACTACATCATAAAAATATTATGCTATATGGACCAATAGAAATGTTCCAAAAGTATTTGGAATACAATATATTCACACTGACACCCATTTCAAATTTGGAACTTTTTACTTCTTCTATAAAATTACCATTTTGAAGATTCAGGTTTTTCCTCTGACAATATGCTCAAATCCTATTTATATAAATATATGCAGCTATAAAATGTATAAAAGCAGTGTGTCAGTTTTATATGAATACTTTCAAATGCAATCTAATAAAATTCTGTATTCACGTATTAACAAATGTATTGCTGCATTCACTCTATCTTTAATGCATTTAGCTTTTGACATGTATGATCATTTTCAAAAACCAAGCCAGTGAAATCTCAATATTGAACTGCATGGCAAAAGCCTTTAAGTTGACAACTGAATACAAACAGAGAGTTTGTTTTATTTTATTTACTTATTAATTTTTTTTAAATATAATCATTTATATAATTCTATGCACTGGCCAGTCAATGACAAGTCTTTTAGTTAAATTCCACGAGTTAACAATAGAAACTACTGCAAAATAAAACGTTATAATTACAGGTATGCTTCAGTAAATATTTATTTATAAAAAATAAATAATATTTTGAATTAATTAATAACATTACTGTGGTGGTAGCAGTAATGAATTGAATGTGAGCATACCTGCGCAAGCAGTCTGTGAGAGTGGTGGAGCCAGTCAAGTGACCCTCACCATTGACCACACCACTGTCACCCCCAGGGCTCAGGGGCCAGAAAGGTGTGGATGAGCCAGGCAGGTCCAGGCTGATGTCCCAGAATGGGTCTATTGTTGTGGAAACGCCACTGGGGAAAAGAATAAAAGGGGTGGGGATTACAGGGATATTTCAGTGCTGACTATAATCTTTGTTCTAATGATTTTAAACATAAGTATATCAAAACTGGTTTTAAAATTAAATTATTAGAATGTGGAAATCCAAACCTTCCCTTTGGAGGGGGGGGGGGTATGTTATGTGTTTGCATATATGTAAACTACTTGCGTGAAGTTTTATCTATAACATAGTAAGCACAGATACAGAAGCACTTGACACTTTAACAAACAGCATTTAACTAAACTGTTTTTTGTTTTTGGCTTTATATGACATGGGACAAAAACAGCCTATTCTTTCCTCCCAATAGTTAAATTGTCAAAACCACTCGATCTGAAACAAAACACTAGCACTTGTCTGTTCTCCACAATCAAAATCTGCGATGAGTCATGATGCAATTTCTGTGTATACCCAGAGGGAGGTGCTAGAGAACACAGCCCTTGCAGTAAAGTGAGTGAATGACTCACAAAGACAAGGCGAGAGTGAGAAAGAGAATGAGTAAGAGCCAAACAGTTATGACAAAGATAAAGAGTGCATGTAAGAGTGTGCCTGTTAAGTAAAAAGAGAGCAAGTTTTGTAGGTAGGCCACAGCTGCTTGCTTCTGATAGGGCTGCTAGAGGCAACAGGCTGAAAGGCAAACAGTCCATATACTTCACTCTGACGTTCCTACAGGGACCATGTATTATTTCACAGCCTGTCAGCTTCTTTACACCACCAATATCCAAGTCTAGCTTCATAAAGCTAAAACAGCTGCAGTTTATATACCACCTACAGTAAAAATAATTTACTGTTTTACCTTGTTAGCAAGTATGTGTGGTGTTTTTCATATGCATGAAATACAGTGCAAGAAATGAGAAGTTGAAGAAATGGCTTAACATTTCTGCTTTGAAATTCCAGTGTTCAAAATACTTAAATGGACAGATTCAAACAGCCAGAGTTTCATACATCATAACTCTATGGAACCTACTCCACCAAGCTGCAGTCAAGTGTCAGATGGGTGAGTGGTACAGGTAGAGACTAATTGTATATTCATGAGCCAAATTTAAGACATTAGCCAATTTTTTCTAAATGGAAAGGGCTTGTCCAGGCAAAAAAACCTCTAGACCTGTAACTCTCTGCACATATATTCAAATGTACATGTATAATTTTTATAAGCTTCATAGGAAGGCATGAAATGACATGGACTGCTCTGGAGCTACTGCACATGATATCATAATGTTCATTGCCAAGCATTAGCATGAGGAGTAAATCCCACAGCAATAGGCTGCTGAGCAGTGAAACTACACTCTCTAGAGTTACAAAGCTTCATCCAATTAATTTGGGATGTTTTAGGGTGTTGCTTGTGATCTAAAACGCATCATCTAACACCTGTACACACAAACTGTCTAAGGCTGAATGCAATCAAATCAGCTTTATTTATCTATAGGCATTACCTGTTCATTGATGTCTCTCTCTCTCTCTTTACCAACACTCGAAACTTAACTACAAGATTCAGTTTTTTTTTTTTTTTTTTTTAGAATCTTTACAAAAGGTCCATGTGAGGTAAATGGCAACAATAGTAAATATACACACATCGGCAAACACACAGACAGCGGGTCTTACTGGCAGACTTGGCAGGTCACGTCTGACTGGAGTCCACCTGTGAAAATTTGGTCAATGATGCAGTTACAGTGATTCGGATTGTTGGCCTTCTTCCCATTGTCATCACCTGAGAAACAGAGATATCCAGAGAAAGAGGGAGACAGAGAAAGAGGGAAAAAAAGGAAAATATACAAATACACAGAAAGAGAAAATTATAAAGAGAGCAGGTTAAAATGTGAGAGGAAAAGACAATGAGAGCAAGAGTGATAATGGTAAATGAAGTTAGGCAACAAGAGAAAAGCAGAGGGAGAAAGAAAAGTTCCAAAAATAGTAAGTGAGACAGGAAAAATTATAGACGAAGAAAAAATATATATAAAAGAGAGAGATAGTTATTTAACCTTGTAAAGTTAATGCCATCTATAATTTGAGATAAGAGTGTCTGTGTGTTTGGGTGGCATTAGCATGCTCTCCACATTCTCTTCTGCAATGCTCCTTCTGAGAAGACAATAATGATGATAGAAGTGTGTGTGTGTGTGTGTGTGTGTGTGTGTGTCACCTTTGCAGTGTCGGTGCAGGACGTCCAGGGCAGCGATAAGGAACTCGTGTGCATCCTGCTGCTCGTAGCCAGCCAGGTGGCGTGCATGTGTCCACACCAAATGCAGCAGCCGGAAGGGGATGTGAGGAGAGCGGTGTCCGGAATAAAACTGAACAGAAATGGACAGAGTAGAAACACTAATCAGGTGTTACTGACATTAGAATAGCGTAAACCCTCATGAGGGGGTGGAGAAGAGGGGGACAATTTTAACACAGAACAATTCACAACCCACAGTAGTCTTCCTGGGCTGGTGGTGGAAATAATGAGAAGTTCTGTCACAATGCACATGTTTAGTTGTCCATGTCCCTGTTTATGCCATATTCTTCAATTTTTATTTGTAATGTAACAAATCCTAATTTGAAATTAAACTCTTGCTGTCTACCACATCCCTTCCTGGATTGGGGCCCTGTTGTGGCGGAAGGGCTTGTTTGGTCTAATGACTTCCAGGGCTTTGTCTATCAGGAGTGAAGATCCAGACAAACATGATCCAAAAAGCATCCCTATGAACACAATTAGAACAAAGTGTACCCTGCCTGGGAGAGGTTTAACGGGACCAAACCCAGGAGCCAGGCCTGGAGGGATAGTCGGACGGCGAGCAGCCCATGTGCCTGCCTGATCTGAACCTGAGTGGTGTAATGTTATTGGACTTCTGTGCTAATCATGGTATGTCCCATAACAAACTCCATGTTCAAACATAAGTTTGCTCATAAGTGTACTTGGCACTGTCTAAGCTGTGCTCAGTAAGGATGGTGAAACCCTAAACTCAACTGAGCATATTGTCAGGCGTTGGAAGGAGCATTTTGAGGAAATCCTTAATCCAAGAGACATACCTCCTGTACAGGAAGTGGGGCCAGAAGTGTCCGGGGTGTCAGATTCCATTTCCTTGGCTGAAGTCACTGAGGTGGTTAAACAGCTATGCAGTGAAAAAGCCCCTGGAGTGGAGAAGATTTGCCCAGAGTTACTGAAGGCACTCCATACTGTGGGGCAGTCTTGGCTGACACGTCTCTACAATATTGCATGGACCTCAAGAGTCCAACAGTGCCTTTGGATTGGCAAATGGGGTTGGTGGTTCCCATTTAAAAAAAAAAAAAAGGGGCCAGAGAATTTGTGCCAATTATCGGGGCATCACACTTCTCAGCCTTCCTGGGAATCTATGCCAGGGTGCCTGAAAGGAGAATCTGTCCGAAAATTGAACCTAGGATTATGATAACAATGCAGATTCGGCAGTGGCTATGGACCAATTCTTTACTTTATCACAGATGATTGAGGGGGCATGAGAGTTTGCTACTCCAGTCTACACATGCTTTTTGGATGCTTGTTCTCTCAGAGTTTGTGTTTGCATCTGCTGCAGTAAGTCAACCTTGTGCAATGTGGTGCTATGCTGTTTGTGGATGTTGTTGTTTTTTCTGGCTTCTTTGTACAGAGGCCTCCAGTGTTCACTTGAGCAGTTTGCAGCCAAGTGTGAAGAGGTTGGTACGCGGATCAGCACCTCCAAGTCTGAAGCCATGGTTATCTCCCGGCAACAGATGGCATGCTCCCTTCAGGTAGGAGGTAAGAACCTACCACAAGTGAAGGAGTTCAAGTATCTCTGGGTCTTGTTCACGTGTGATGGGAAGAGGGATCGTGAGGTTGACCGCAGGTTAGGTACAGCGGCTGCTGTAATGCGATCATTGTACCGGACCGTCATGGTGAAGAAAGAGCTGTGGTTCAGGCATGTGATAAGGATGCCTCCTGGACACCCCCCACTGGAGGTATACCAGGCACGACCAATTGGAAGGAGGCCCCGGGGTAGGAATTATACCTTCTGGGTGGCCTGGGAACATCTGGGGATCCCCCAGGAGCTGGTGAAAGTTGCGGGGGACAGAGATGCCTGGGCTTCTTTGCTCGCCCTGTTGCCACCATGACACCAATGGAATAAGCGGAAAATATGATGATGATGATGTCTGCCACATTATATGTTCATTCATTCATTGTTTGTAACCGCTTATCCAATTCAGAGTTGCAGTGGGTCCGAAGCTTACTCGGAAACACTGGACGCAAGGCATGAACAAACCCTGGATGAAGCACCAGTCCTTCACAGGGCATCGGACACTTCTGAGTCACCAATCCACAAACAAACGTGTGTAGAAACCCACATGGGCACGGGGAGAGCACACCAAACCCCTCAAAGACAGTCACCCAGAGCGGGATTGAACTGCACAGAGATCTGATTTGTTTAATATGACATAACACTAAACTGGAAAAACACTGAACAATCATTGGATTAGGAACACCTATCCTGTATTTACACACACTGTCCAATTTATCAGCTCCACTGACCATACAGGAGCACGTTGTAGAACTACATTTACAGACTGTAGTCCACCTGTTTCTCTGTATACATTCTTCTCCCAATTCACCCTACTCTTTAATGGTCAGGACCACGACAGAGAAGGTATGACATGGGTGGTTGATCATTCTCAGTGTTAATGGTTTAGTGTTTGTTTTGCTGGTAGGAGTGGACACTGCAGGACTGCTGGAGTTTTTAAAGCCGTCATTGTCACTGTTCGACTGAGAATACTCCACTAACCAAAACTATACAGCCAAAATTGTCCTGTGGGCAGAGTCCTGTGTCTACTGAGGAAGGACTGGAGCACAACCAACACAAACTGGGCAGTCATGTGTTAACCTCTAATACCAGCACAACACACACCACCACGTCATTGTCACTGCAGTGCTGAGAACGATCCAACACACAAATCATACCTGCCCTGTGGGGTTCCTGACTATTGAAGAGCTGGGTAAAATGGAGACAAGTATGCAGAGAAACAGGTGGACTATGGTCTGCAATTGTACAACTACAAAATGTATACAAAGTGTAGATACAAGGCAGGTGTTCTTAATCCAGTGATTCATATTACAACATGCAATCAGGTACAGGATAATCAGAACCTCCTTGCAGTGCATTGCCCTGGCTCCCAGCACATTTATCCCCAGTCTGGTCCAGTTAAACCTTGTATTCATCTTGTAATACCAGAGAGGTTTGTATTAATTTGTACTTGAAATTCAAATGTACTCCCTAACAAGGAAAAAATATTGGAAATGAGATGGAGGTTAAATGTGTGATGTTCTAGGTTAATAACTTTGTCAGTATTTCCATGTTGTGTAGTGACAAGGCTGAATTTAGTTTATTATTAATCAGTATCTAATTAATATTTTTGTTCATCTTTTAATAGTATGGCTGCTACAGGGGTTCAAACCCCTGTGCATATAAAGTGACAAGGAAAATTACTGAATAAGAATACATGTTGAGATCTGTGCGATGTGTGTGTGAAGTTCACTGTAGCTATGTTAGTTGTTAAACTAATTTAAATTTGTGTTGTTGCTTTGAAAGCAATGAACTGCAACTTAAATGAGTCATTCTAACAAAAAAAATTATCAGAGATAGATGTGATGAGACAATAATCTCCCAATCACCGCTGCAAATTTATGAATGCTGTAAATTGTGCTTTCTGCAAGACATGGTATGACAACACCCACTTCTTTTCAAACTTCTGGTAACAGAACTCAACAGACTAAGAGGAGAACGCTCACATCCAGATGTACTATGGCAGCTAATAGATATCCACACTGGTTTGTGATTTTGAAGGGAAAAGGATGGCCATCCTGTCCTCCCAGAAAGAGAGGCCATTTATGCTCTCTTAGATTCCAGGCCCTGGTTGTGTGGAGGCACAACACAACAAAAAGTCAAAACTGTGCTTTCTCACATGTTTGGATGAATGCCTCAACTGCTGTGCCACTTGGAAATAGTTTAAAGATGTTTTTTTCCCCCACTTTTCCGGCACTGTTATATAGTTCTCAGTCTGCCTGAATTACAGTACATATATAGTGAATATATTGACTCCAATAGATTCCAAATGTCTACAAGAAACATACTAAAATTACAAAAATTATGTTCTGTAAACTGTATATATTCTTAAGCTTATTTGGTGTCCACACCATTTCAGTGAATGCAACATAAATAACTGCAGACCAGGCAAAATAAAAAAAATGCTTTATTTTACCTGAGGGTAATCCACCCCACAAGCAGCTCATGCCAATGAGGTTGTGGGGCAGTGAATATAGAATTGGACTCTTAGCATAGAACCTACTTCTCCAAGCATTCTGAGCTGTCCAATGGTTCTGCCTTAGCAGTAGTCTGGAAAGGACTTTACTACTGAGGCAATTATTTATAAAGAATATTGGGTTTTCAAAAAAATACATAAATAAATTACAGACAGTAAGCAGACCTTCATCTCAGTTTTCCCCATTGAGACAAACAGCTACTTATTTTTTTCTTCCTGGCTCTTATTAGTTCACACAGTTTGCTGCTCTTTAGGGTGCTAAATATGTGTACACCAAGAGAGGGAGAGAATAAGTAGAGAGGCTGGCCATCTCTCCATCACAGGACAGCCATAGCAATTATGTCACCATCAGCACGGCCATGGATTACAGCAGGACTCTGCACATTTCTTTGGGTCTCTAAAAACGGAGGCAACTGTAATTTTGTTTCTGAGGACTGGGAAAAAAGGGAGTCAGTGAGAAAGCAACATCAAAGATCCTACTCACTGACTCCAGATCAGACCAAGAGAGATGAGAGAAAAAGAGAAAGGCTCAGATCAAAGGCTGCTCTCACTGACTTCAGATCAGAATCACAGGCTCTGATCTTCACCCCCACTGAACACATCATGATTAGACACCCCAATGACAGCAACAGTGTAAGGAGGGAGAAAGACAGTGTCTCTGTGTGTGTGTGTGTGTAAATCACAAAAAAAAAAAAAAATTTAATTAAAAAAAAAAAGTCATCTCTAATTTTCACACAAACAAGACACATTGTCACTTTAGCAAATAAGAGGAGATAATCCCTATGTGAATCTTTTGCGTTGGATCAGTGTTGAACATATAGCTCTCCTGTCGTTTTAAATGTACCAGCTCCATACACACGAGATCACAATGCCTGTTTAATCAAACAGAAAATGTAATTTACAATGCTGGGAAGCAAGAGAATAGTAAACACACGGCATGTTTACGTACCATAACTCAACACAGTTGTGGGCCTTTTTTCAAACTTGCTTGTACATTTCCCAAATAAGGTGAGAGAAACCTTGTTTTCATTGGCATTTGTGCAGTTTATTTTGTTGTATCTGATGAATGTTTGTTGAAATATTAGTGATGTCACAAGGCTGAAGTGGACAGAATATAGGCACCTATATACTGCATTTAAACAGCACTATGAAACAAAACCAGGTTTAATAAAGTTGAACCAAGGAAACTCTTTACACAGCATGTCTCAACTCCAGTCCAGGAAAAAAGAGAATATAGTTTTCCCAGGTACACTGGTAATACCTTATCATAAGCCATTAGCTTATAAAGTAGATTCACATGAACAGAAAGGTAGTGGAAGAACTATATGGGTGGGGTAAATATACTCTACAGACAGTGTGATACAAGCTTTCCAGAACAAGCTCTTTAGCAGCAACTGTCAAATACCCATTTCAATCAAGCTTACTAAAAACTGTCAATTTCAGCATTCAGATCATAGAGCAATATTTGAAACACTATTTTCACAATATCATTACCCCAGCAATTGATTTCATCTTTATTTTGATTCCTATGCATGCTGTTATTAATGTATAAGAGAATATTCTAAGTCTCCATTTTAAATTGTATTATGAATTAATAAAACCTATCCATTCCTCAAATACTCCATTTCAAGTTTTTTTTTTGCCTCAGACCTTATGTTGCAAAAAATGGTCTACAAACTGGATTACAAAAAAGTTGGGACACTAAACAAATTGTGAATAAAAACTGAATCCAATGATGTGGAGTTGCCAACATCTAATATGTTATTCAGAATAGAACACAAATCACAGATCAAAAGTTTAAACTGAGAGAATGTATAATTTTAAGGGAAAAATATGTTGTTTCAAAACTTCATGGCGTCAACAAATCCCCAAAAAGTTGGGACAAGGCCATTTTTCACCACTGTGTGGCATCCCCCCTTCTTACAACATGTCTGGGGACAGAGGAGACCAGTTTCTCAAGTTTAGAAATAGGAATGCTCTCCCATTCATGTCTAATACAGGCCTCTAACTGTTCGATCGTCTTGGGCCTTCTTTGTCGCACCTTCCTCTGCGCCAAATGTTCTCTATAGGTGAAACATCTGGACTGCAGGCTGGCCATTTCAGTACCCGGATCCTTCTACGCTGCAGAATGTGGTCTGGCATTATCTTGTTGAAAAATGCAGGGTCTTCCCTGAAAGAGATGACGTCTAGATGGGAGCATATGTTGTTCTAGAACCTGAACATAGTTCTCTGCATTAATGCAGTAATTAATTAATTAACTGACCACAGAAAAGTCTTCCATTTTGCCACACTCAATTTTAAAAGGCCCCTGGCCCAGTGCAAACATCTGAGCTTGTGGAGCTTGCTTAGAAATGGCTTCCTCTGTGCACTGTAGGGTTTCAGCTGGCAACGGCGGATGGCACGGTGGATTGTGTTCACTGACAATGCTTTCTGGAAGTATCCCTGAGCCCATTCTCTTATTTCCTTGACAGTGGCATTCCTGTTTGAGGTGCAGTGACGTTTAAGGGCCCGGAAATCACAAGCATCCAGTAGAGTTTTACAGCCTTGACCCTTACACACAGCAATTGTTCCAGATTCTCTGAATCTTTTGATGATGTTATGCACGGTTGATGATTATAACTTAAAAGTCTTTGCTATTTTATGCTGGGTAACACCATTCTGGTATTGCTGCACTATCTGTCTGTGCAACAATGGTGGAATTGGTGATCCTCTTACCATCTTGGCTTCAGAGAGACACTGACACTCTGAGAAGCTCTTTTTATACCAATCGTTGTCAATTGACCTAATTAGTGTTAAATGGTCTTCCAGCTGTTCGTTATATGCTCAATTTCCTTTTTCCAGCCACTTATTGCTACTTGTCCCAACTTTTTTGGGATTTGTTGACACTGTGAAATTTTGAATCAACATATTTTTCCTTTAAAATGTTACATTTACTCAGATTAAACTTTTGATCTGTCATCTACGTTCTATTACGAATAAAATATTGACATTTGCCATCTCCACATCATTGCATTCAGTTTTTATTCACAATTTGTTTAGTGTCCCAACTTTTTTGGAATCCGGTTTGTACCTCATCTTATGAAAAGTGATTTAAAAACTCAATTTAAAGCATCACATAAAAATCTGAAAATAAAGCGATATTCTGCCAACACTAGTTTAATACAAGACTCTTTTCTCACAGTCTTGCCATGTCTCTTGGCTTTAAAAAGGCTATTAAGGGCATGAAGAGAAAACTGTCCTTTTTGAGGTATGCTGAACTGTTTCAATAGTCCTGGAATGCAATGCATTTTACCTATGGTTAAAAATGGGACACACTGGCATTGGCATTTTGTCAGGATACATATAGAATATAAATCGGTGGGTAATTAAAGTGATAACTGAAGACAGCCTATTTTTAAAAAAAGGGCTCTCATACCTGGATGAATTAAAGGCAGATTTCAACATATTTCACAACTTGCATTAGGTGCAAGAACCACTCATGGCATGGGTAACATGCATGTCGTTAATGTCGAATTAGAAACATGCATTTCCCAAAATATAAACTTTACAGAAGAAAATTCAATGGAAGTCAATGTAAAACCATTTTATTTAAGTCAATTTGGAGCATAATTATTGGCCCATTTATCATGAAATTTTCATGCAATGTGAAGGACAGCTGCTGTGTTCAAATGTAGTAATGTAATAAATGTAAAAGGGCTCTCATACCTGGATGAATTAAAGGCAGATAATAGAAAATAATTAACTTTTAAAAAAAATCTCTAACATTCATTCATCATAATTTCCAAAATCATGTAAAAACATTAAAATATCAAAAGACACAGTGACCCATAATTCACACACTCACATACTCCTACAAAAGAGAGACAAAAAGTAAAAAAAAATAATGAAAACAGGCAGGGTGTATAGCATGGTGCAAGGAGCAATCACACTCTTCCACTGAACACTACAAAGACACATACATAACATGCAACACATACACTGGTAAACTGAACATTCTACACACTTCTAATTCTTTCAAATAGCTCTGAGTGTGTAAATAAACTGACCTGGATTTATGGCAGTTCCTCCTTCTTGTCTCATACTCTGGCTCCCAGCTCATACAAAGCTTAGTAAGCTACCATTTCAAACCCAGACACCAGCACATCCCATGTATACATGAATACCCACCCACATATGCAGCTCACCTCCTGAAACAGCTGAGACATCTCACACACCAGACAGGAGTTGGATTGCATTTCGCATTTGTGCCGGTCTGACAGGAAGAAGTCTCGCAGCAGCGGTGTGTGCGTGAGCGCCTGGACGATACAGTTCATGAAGCATGTGTTGCCCAGGTTGATCAAGCCTCGTAAACCTGAAGGACACACAGGAAAATAAAAATTACTTACATTAAGTCATAAATCTGTAATCATAACACCTTTAAATGTTCAGTCTTATAAAGTGATTTCCTTTCAAATTCTCACAAAATAAACCTCAAAAACAATCAACAAATTTACTTTTCTATAGTCCAGTGTTGGATATTCCAGCTTTTTAATTTTAAGTTATTTTATGTTTTCTCAGAAACACAGTAGAGGTCAAAATTAGAGAATAACTTACATTTTCCTATAAGTCACAGCTTATTCAATTTTCAAGTTACCATAATATGAATATATAGGTATTATATAAACAATTATCTGCAACATAAGATGTTGAAGTGAATATCGAAGAAATGCCCCTTTATGAAACAAGAGAAAAACTGTTTTTTTTTTTCAGCAGTGCAACTGCTAGAATATTGATGCTTCACAATGAAATTTATTCATGCAACTGCCCAACTATTACTGGTCGTCCAGGTAAGAAATGAATACAGACTGTGGATGGAGAACTTGTCCAACACTGCACCCAAAACTTAGGTGTTTCACCATCTAGAGAAATTCAGGCTGAAACCCCACAAGACTAACCCAGCTTCTCTTCAGCAAGAATCTAATGGCTAGACTAATCTTCTGAACCCAAATTGTGTGAAGACAGTTAAGGTTGGAGGAAGAGAGTTAAGTCTCTATTGCAGCTACACGGCAAGGGAGATTGCTGATGTTTATCAGAACCTCTCTGACAACTAGACAAAAAATGGGTATGAAAATGTTATGTAATCAAATGTATCACAGTTAGCAGTATTATATTTGTATTTTTAAATGTGTTGCAAAGCTTTGCTGCAATAAGATCTGATATACAAACTGAAATTTTATCATTTCAAGTTTAAACACAAAATCTGAAGCAGTATGTACTAATTTAAACAAAGCTTAAACAAAAATAGACCTAAATAAACAATAAATTCTGCAGTCTTCCCCCTGTTTGCCATTATCAAAAGGCATTATGCAACAGCTCCAGGGTCTAGGCTTGTGGGTTCAAGCACTGCTCCAGGTGACAGTCTTCGCGGGTTTCCTCCAGCTGCCTCCCACAATCCAAAAACACACATTGGTAGGTAGATTGGCTACTCAAAAGTGCCCATAGGTGTATGAGTCGCCCTGTGAAGCACTGGCACCCCCTCTAGGCTGTGTGGCTGCCTGTGACTTTGTGTAGGCTCCGGACCAACCTCAAATCTGAACTGAATAAGCGGTTACAGACAATGAATGAATGATTGTATCAGGTTGTGTTTAACATGTAATCATTAACTATAAAATTGATAAAATTCAATTTGTTGTTTTTGTAGGTTTTTTTTTAATAATGTTAATATTGTCAGCAGAATGACACAAAACAATCCCACGTTGTGTGGGCGCAGCCCTGTCGCCACTGAAAGACTGCTCTTAACTTTGATTGAAACAAAAACGTTTCAAATCATTTTGTAAATTGCAATAAAATCCAGAAACTGTGATATGGTCATTCTTTTTTTTTTTTTTTTTTTTTAAAACACAGAAAAATATTTGATCAGTGTATATATAAAAATTTTTATTTAGTATATATAAAATTTAGAATTTGATGCCCACACAAAAAAAAGTGGTAGAGGAGAAAAAGGGTGAAATTTTTACAGAATATTCAAGATACAATCTTAAGATTCCATAATAAGTAGGTGAATTTGTAACAGGAAAGGGCATCATGTTTGGATACAAAAGGAGCTTTCACCCAGTGCTTACTTTGCAAGCAAAGACTGGTTGTGGCTCAACACTTTTTGCCAAATTTTTAAAAGTATTTTAAAACAGTTTACAAACATTTGCAATTTAAATACAAGATTTCAACATATTTCACAACTTACATTAGGTGCAAGAACTATTCATGGCATAGGTAACTTGCATGTTGTTACTATCGAATTAGAAACATGTATCTCCCAAAATATGAACTTTACAGGAGAAAGGAAAAACCTTATAACATTCAATGGAAGTCAATGTAAAAAGATTTTATTCTAAGTCAGTTTACATATTTATAGGTCCAACATGAAATTTTCATGCAAAATGTGGTAATGTAATAAATTTAGTAACCTAAAGAAATCAACAAAAATGGAGACATGTTTCTATTGGATAGTAATAACATCAGAAGTTTTCATTGATATGGGGACAATTTTTTTTTTTTAAAGAGAGAGAAGTATGTCTTATCCTGGGAACAGCATGGCTTCAGGTACATGTGCATGACTGACCTGTTTGCAGTAGAGATCTGTCCCATATGGTGCATCAGGATGAGGAAAATCAAGCAACTACAACCACAAACTCTTGCGCAGATTAAGTCTTATATCAAGCAAGATCACACAAACATTCCTTTTGCAAAATTTTAACAATTGGTATCCTCAGTTCCCTAAATGATTAAAGTGTACTTAAAAGTAAAGACGATGTAACAGTGGTAAACATGCATCTGTCCCAAAGTTTTTGGAGTGTGCTACAGTCATCAAATTCTAAAGTGATTATATTTACAAAATATAAAAAAAATGTTTACATACAGAGAGACAGAGAAAGAAAAAATAAAGAAAGAAAGAGAGGGAGAGAGAGAGAGAGAGAAAGAAAAAAGCTACCTATAGTGCAGTTTGTAGTGATTTTCCTGCGTTTGGGATTGTGCCGTAGCAACTCCAGCTCCCGTTTGGTGGGCTCCCATGTCGAAAACTTCTCCCCCACACCTGGAGAGGAGGAAAAAGTATAATAATATGCACAGTGATGGCAATGACAAAGTAGACCTCTCAATATAAGCATGGACACTGCAAAGGATACCAACCCAGAATCACCCACCTTGCAGTTTCCAGGCCTTCCTTTGTTCTTCTTTGGCAATTTGTTCCATGTCTTTGTCGTATATGTAGTCTTGACATGCAAAGCAATATATTCCACCATATAACAAGTCTATAGCTGGGGAGCAAAGAGAAGATTGTTAAATATTTGCTCCTTGTGTCCCTTGTTGCCAACAGTTTTCTTGAAGCAAATATTTGCACTTACATCACTCATATATGATGTCTGTGATTGATTTTCAGTGTACAAGCAGCACAGGCATGTTCTACATTGCTGTAAATGGATTTTAAAAAGGGTCATTCCACAGCTTGTGTGTTGTGTATCATGTATCACTGTACTGTGATACATACCATTCAGCTTAATGTGTCTACAAACATTTGGTCATACAGCCTGTAGGACTTAAATCCAATTGTGCCCACCTGGCATGGTTACCCCTACAGATCAGAACTTGGCTTTCGTCTTCCTGTCCCTGAAGATAATGAGTAGAAAGGACTTTCTGTAAAGCATCATCACCAGTGTTTAAAAATAATAGTCAGTCCCTATGGCCACTTAGTCGCCCCTCATCCCTCATCACTACCATCTCTATTCAGCTCCACTACCTATGTACTGTTGCCGTGACAACCTATTTATAGACCCGCAGGCTCCTTATGTAAAAGTAGAGAAGAAAAGTGGATGAGGAAGCAGATGGGTGTGTGATGCATGTATATAAGCAATCATGGCAGATGTAATTGAATGGATTTCAAACTTGATATTCAACAAAAAGTAAAATGTGATTAATTTAGTTAGGCTGGTTAGTGTCACAACTGTGTGGTTACAATGTGATTGTGAGAGTGTGTGAGAGAGAGAGACGAGAAAATAAATGTTTTAGGTTAACAAGCAATTTAGCACTTAATAGGATAATATTATTGGGAAAAATATTACATTTCATTACCACATATCCTGACTAGAATAAGCTTTCCCTAAAACCATATACGTGGAAAAATGTATGGAACTATTTTAATTAGAAAAATTTTGGGAAAAAAACATGCTGTATAGACATAATTGAATACATATTTACTGAATTGAATGTGTTTCTTTTCTGTGTGCAATTTAAGCAATTTGTATTTTGTAAAAGTTAAAATTTCATTTGAACTCTCTACCCACACTAATAATTTCATCTCTGTGAAGAAATACTAGTGATCAACCAATATGGGTTTTTTGATGGCCGATGCCGATTTTTAGACAGCAGTAGTGGCCGATGGCTGATATGTAAAGCCCATATTCCCATTCCTCAGGCAGTGAAGAGGCATTTTCATGATTTATTTTTACAGAAAACCCTTCAAATTTGTAAAAGAAACCATTTAGAGGTCCTGAAATATATATGGCCAAAAGCTTATGAAAACCACAAAAAATTAAGGTGCTTGTTATTTTTGAAAAATAAATAAATAAAATGTTAGTGACTATAAACTGAAGATTTCATTAGTTCCATTACCCAGTCCCAATTTTTTTTTAAATACAGTGTATATATATCTTGTCTAGACCTAATGTCAAAATCTTAGTGTTTTTCTTTATTTTCTATGAGAAAGTGGCCATTTACCCCTCACCAAACAGTAAAAACCCTTAGGTATGGTGTGTTTTATTCTAATATACTGAGTTTATTTCTAATGTTTACACTTGTACAGTGTTCCTTTAAATGACTGACCTGTTAAAAGGTGAGAGCTGCACTCTGATTGGCTGTAGAGCAAGGCAACCTCCCCCAAAAACCCTACTGCATTTAAATGCCCTCAATGGGGGAAATGTAACTAGTAAAATACATCTAAGCTTTAAAACATGTTTATTGACTTGATTATTGTTTGTGGCGCTTGTGGCTGTCAAACAGAACAGTCTGAGTCTCTCTCGCGGAATCTGAGACTGTTAAGCGTTGAAAACATATGTGCTCTGCTGCGTGTTTGTCCAGCCTCCTGTATTGTCACTAATATTTTTTCATAACAATTTCCAGCAACAGCAAAAATACTTATTTATCGAGTGAGATTATATATAAAATGATTAAATCAATGAAAATCAGTGGCATTAAGCTTTAATTTGGTAAATTGACTGTCGACTTTGTAGTACTTGAGATATACTGACGGATATAACAATGGGTGATTTTTGTTTATTTTTATATAGGCGCCGCTGACCAATGAGCGAAATAAGAGGCTAAATAACGCTGGGTGTCTAGGTTACAACTATCAACTCAGTTGTTTATGATGCTGATTGAGTGTATGTTACAAAGAGCAGCCAGTAACAAATAGTGAGAGCTGAAAAAGAGAAAATTCATACCATTTTGTCTGATGAGATGGCACGCAGCTACAGGATGGAGGCTTGTACTCCTGTACTTGTGCTCAATGATGTCCGTCTGTAAGAAGGCAAAGTGGACGCAAGGGGCGCTCTAACAGCCAGAATGACGGAGCTGCCTACAGCATTGCCTGTGTGCATTGTGTAAATATCGGCCTCTTGTGCTAATATATCGGCCGATGCCGATTTTATAAAAAATGCCAAAAATTTCAATCTATATTGGTTGATCACTAATACAAAGTTCTAAATTGCCAAGGCATGCATAAAACAAGGAGCAAAGTATATTTTTGTTCTTGTCCTGCGTGTTACCATTGTTACCACTGGTATGTGGCCAGGTGTGCCATTTTTAATTCAGTATGTATTCATTCAATTATTTCTATACAACCTGTTTTCTTAATTCAATAATTTTTGTCATTAAAATATTTTCATAGCAATGCCCCTTTATTCTGTGCTCTTCATGAGGCTTAAGCTGGCTTCTTATTGGCCCACTTTATATTTAATTTTCTGACCAACTTAAATACCTAGTTTAATTTATATTGGAACAGAAAATTTCAGTGAGGTGCAAATTTTAGCAGTTATTTTCATGGTCATGTTAATACTGGAGCAGCAGGTAGTGTCCCAGTCACCCAGGGACCTGGAGGTTGTGGGTTCGAGTCCCGCTCTGGGTGACTGACAGTGAGGTGTTTGGTGTGTTCTCCCCTTGTCCCTGTGGGTTTCCTCCCACGGGCCAAAAACACATGTTGGTAGGTGGATTGGAGACTCAAAAGTGTCCTTAGGTGTGAGTGTGTGAGTGAATGTGGGTGTTGCCTTGTGAAGGACTGGCACCCCCTCCAGAGTGTATTCCCACCTTTCGCCCAATGATTCCAGGTAGGCTCTGGACCCACCACGACCCTAAACTGGATATACGGTTATTGATAATGAATGAATGAATGTTAGTACTGCCAGTTATAGGATAAAGGAAATTTACTTTACATTAAATAAGTGCATTTTGGTAATTTCAAAAACAGATATTTGAGTATGAGTAGCTCAACATCTACCTATGTTTTTGACATGTGTTTGTGTTTAAAGTTTTCAATTTCATACAAAAGTATACCAAAAATATGCACACTTTAAACATCAGAATTGAAAGGTTTTGGACAATTAAACCTTTGACAACATTAACAAATAATATTTTATAAACAATATAGCTGGTTTTCTCCCCACAAATGGCAGCGCTTATACTATTTTCTGCTTTGTTGTGCAATATTGTTTTTGCATCATCCTATATCTACACAAAAAAAATAATTCATAATCAGCATCAGCTCAAAATACCCAAATCGAAACATTTCAAAATCCTTGTTAAGAGGGGAAAATGTGGGATTGGTGCACCCCTAGTAGCTGCCCCTCCTGAATGAGGTTGTGAATCCAGTCAGGCAGAGGGGCCATATGCTGGTCTTTGTGTGTGTGATTAGCTGGCTCAAACATCCTCAAAGACACACACACAGGAGTGGCAAAGTGTGTGTGCTTGTGATCAGTGTGTTGCCCCACAATGCTGATTAGTGCAGTGAGGATAATCACAGCCTCTGTATGCATGTGTCTCCACACATGAGCCAAGAGGATGTGCTCCAGGCACAATCGGAGGAGAACAAGGCTGAATCAGATACAGCTAATCCATGCTTAGCTTTCAGGCTCTCCTCCTAAAACACAGACTTGCCACAGTCATCACTGCAAGATATTTTTTGTAAATATCTGCAAAACATTAAAACATTTTTTGGCAGTTTGTAAACACTGAAGAATTGTGAAACAGGGAAAATGTTATCTTTTTTCTTCCTTCTTCTGTCAACTTGCTAAGCACTCCAGGCATTATTATGGTGAATTTTGAAAATGGGCATTTAAAAAGGTAATGGAAATAAACAAAATATTAACCAAAGCATCCAAATATCACAAAAAGCTTATGTTAGGATGAGGTAAAAAAAAAAACATAATGCCAAAAAAACAAAAATTTATAAATAAAATTAATTAATTAATTTTTTTTATTATATTTTTAAAATAATAAATTAATAATGTTGTTTTTTTGTTGGTGTTGCTTTTTTTCAAGATCACACACTGTGCTTCTTAAGGCACAGTCTGGGACCTTCCTTTTTTTTTTTTTACCACTACTTCCCCAATGTTAATCCAGCTGTTTCTTCTAACTGTACGATGGCGCGGGTAACCTGCTGCGGTTGCGTCTGTTGCACCCACCTAACCCCTGTTTATGTGAGTGTACAGACGGAAGCCAATTTCGCTGCAATGTTGTACTTGTATAACTTTGCATGTGACAATAAAGATCCTATCCAAATGGAAAAAGGTTTTAACAATGACAATTCAGACAGCACTTATCTACTTGTCTGTCAAAACTTTAAGAACAAGTGCTAAACAACAAAATTGATACAGAGGCCTCAACAAAGCTTGTTGATAGATGTCCTATGTGATCCTTCTGGATCTGACACGTTCTGAGTGTGCTGCATTTCTTTGGTCAGATCAAGAGCTTTTAAAAGATGCTTTGGACATTCTGAAATGTCAAATCCAAAGCTTGTCCTGCCTGGCATTTCAGAACTGCCATCAAAAGTTTGCAAATTGCTGTAAAACCAGCCAAATCTATTTCTCACTCATTTTGATGCTGTCAATGATCATAGGAGCCTGTATCAACTAGAATTTATATGCAAACATCAAAAAAAAAAAAAAAAAAAAAAAAAAAAAAACACCCTCATTTAGCAATTGCAAAACACCTCATTTAGTAATTTTTCTGCCAAAATTTCGGTATTGTGCATTACATTTGCAAACTGTTTGGACCTAACCAGGCTATTGAAGCAAATCATGAAGCTCATGTTTGGGACATAAGATATTGAAACAAAACATCTCTCCCATGACCATCAAATTTAATACACCTTGACCGCACTGCTGCAAGTACGTTCCTCTTACCTAGGTTGTGTCGTTTGTTTTTGGCATGCTCATGAATGTGTTTCTTGGAGAAGCAGCCGAAGAAGACGCAGTAGAGACAAGAGTGGAGTCTGTTTAAATGAGCACCGCACATATGACAGATACACGACTTGGCCTGGCAAAAGAGAAGAAAGATTACTCAACATCAAATAAAAACATTTACATAACAATAAAAAATAATATTATCAACCAAATTTAAAAATACACTTGTTTTGCCATTTCAAATACATTTCTGCAAAAAAAAAAACAATGCAGTAAGGATATTTGACATAATAAATCCAAAAATAAATTGTGGATATGAGGTATGTAACTAGACATACACATCAAATCTGTACTGGACACTCAGGCCATAGAGTGTGTCCAAATATTGTGGAAGAACAACAATCAATCCTGCTGACCTTGTTGACCCCTCAGTAAAAAAAAAAATAAATAAATAAAAAAAAAACAAGAGTAAGGTAAACAAGGTATTTTTACACGAATTTGGTCAGAACTGAGAGGACACAAAGGGGGATGAAACCATAAGAAACTAATGTTCAAGAGTTTCCTTTTGACAGTAGCTGAGAGAGAGAAATGCTTTATGCTTTTAATAACAGCATCTCAGAAGAACAAGGGTCAGGGGATAGCATGACTTTCCTGAGGGAGAAGGAGACCGTCAAGAGTGTGTGTGTGTGAGACAAACAGAGCCAAATATCAGCATGCATTATTTTTAGAACTGAACTTAATTATTGCCCATTGCCCTACAGATGTTCCAAACCACAATATCCATTTAAACATATCTATTACTCAAAGACGACAAAACACACCAGGGTTGGACAGTATAACTGCAGTACCATATAATGCTGTATTTTAAAATGTGGTATCTCAAAAAGAGGGAGTTATTTTAAAATGATATTTGTGGTGTGTCGAATTGTTGTTCTATGTCTTTAAATACAAGGCCAGAGTTAATTCATGTGCATTTAAGAGTGCCACAGGGAGGGGGTGCTGTGGGAGCTCATTGACAGATGTTACTGTCTGAAAACGGGCAGGCAAACAACATAAACCCAGAAGTCCTTCACTCAACTTTGTGCTCACATGTATGAGGCTTTATCTTGTAAAACATATTTTGAAAAATATGAAAAATGTGGATACCACCAGTCCCTAGAACATGCTACCAAAACTGTATGATTTCTAGTTAACACCACAGAATACGGTATCTGCTGAGTGCATTAAGGAGGAACAAACTGCCAAAACTAAAAATAAATAAATTACTTTTCTCAAAAATACATTTAAGAAAATATAAATGTAAAAAACCCATAGAATATTAATAAATAAAACCATACATAAATTCAAATTAGGTTTAAAAAATTGAAGGTTTCCTTCATGCTCAGTTAATTCATCCAATTCCTGTTCTTTTACTTCTCTGTTCTATTCCTTGCTTAGAACTGCTGACTTTTCTTCTACTTTGTGCTTCTCTAAATGCTTGAGCACCAGTTTAAACTGGGTATGATGGCCAATGCCTTAACAGTTTGATTGGTCCTGAGGGTTGCAAAATTCCTCCCTGGTTCATAATCTGACTGAAAGTTTTTATAGGTCATTTTTGATTAAAACCTCCCTGAAGTGGTGACATCACATATAATTTATGACATTTGAAAAGACAAAGGAACAACAGAATGAATCCTGGAATCTTTCTGGTGCATGAATATCCAAAATCTTTACATTTCTGAATCCTGCTTTCGCAATTATTACCCATCAATGTTGCTTATACAATCTTCCGACATGAGTTTCTCATGAGGGTATTTATATCACTATAACCTAGAGCAAGTTGATACCATTTAAGAGAGATTAATTAGGATGCGATATACAAGCTATGCTAACACAAAGTAATATCATTCAGACTAAGCTTATTTTATACAGTTCTTAACCAAAATGACACACATCTAGCAGACAGATGCTATATTAAGATGCTGGTTAAAAGTTGGTTTAAACATATCATAATAATTCACATTTAATTGTCCAACTGGAATTTTACACCATGAATATTATGTGAAACTTGAGTCCTCTTATGGGGCCTTTCCACTGCAAGGGACCTACATGACTCTACTCGACTCGGCTCTTTTGCTTTTTCACTATCCACATCTGTTACCTGGTCCTGGGTACGTTTTCAGTCCCAGCGCACTCCGAGTTCCAACTGTGCAGAGTAGGTACTAAATGTTGACGTGTAAACCCTGCAGAGCGCTGAATGGCTAGAGAGACATGCCTATCACCACAAAATGCAGAGCTCATTCAAATCCAGCAAAATCTCACCGCTTGTAAAATCTCTTAAGTTACAGCAGCTTTCACATTTATTTTTAATCGGACACACAGCTCGTAACTTTACCTTGATGTGTTTTGAAAAGGTTTATATGTTCCTTGGGCAGATGGCCGACAAAAATTTCCAGTGAAAGCCAAACGTGCAACAAATAAAACTGATCTGTGAGAACCAGAGCACCGAGCTGTGATCAGTCAAAAAACAAAACAAAAACAGCACATGAATACACGATGAGTAAACAGCGCCTAATTTTAATGGTCATCATTGTTGTGGTGCCAGCAATTCCTGTTAGAGACGGAGCTTTACGACATCATCGGCTCCATTTTGCGGGGGAGCCCTGCCAGTGGAAAAGTGACAAGTTTAATTGTGCCATGGTAGTATGGTATTAAGTGCACAGTACATAAATTCTCAGGATAGTACAGCGCAGAATATTAAAATAATGAACAAAAAAATTAACAGAATTAAAAGAAAAATCTATTTAATTGATATAGGCAAGATTATGTTGATTAAAAGTTATGAATATTGATTTCAATTAATTGACCAGCCCTATGACAGATCAAGGAAAAGTTATGCCTCAATTGTAAAATGAACGTTGGCTTGTTCATGTGAATGATGAATTCACTGACAAAATAAATGACACAAATTTTTTCAATTTCATTGATAAATGTATATATTATTGATGCTAAGTTGTCCACCCCTAAACAGCACAAAATCATCTGTAGGAACACGTGACCAAATCTTACACAGATCTAATACTAGTGTTGCACCGATACCGAATCATTTCGGCACTGATACCGACACTTAAACATGGTATCAGCATGGGCAACAGAAAACACTGATACCATAGGTATGCTGGCAATGGCCCTTTATTCCCTACATGTAATACACATGGCACTTTTTCGGAACACACACAATTAAGCAGATACTGACACGCATGCGTACCGCTAGATGCAGTTCAAATTTAAAGGTGGGGCAGATTATAAACAGACTGGGTATTTCACACTAAAAGACTTTTTTGTTAATTTTATGAAGACTGGAAAAATTCACACAGACCACATGACCCCAAACTCCCCAACCAAACATACATGTATTTCCACATAAATACGGATGCACAACTTGCTGCAGTTTAAAGTTTGCGCTGCTTCTTGGGTAGATCCACAAAGAAAAAACAAACAATTAAAACTGTCTTTGGGTCATGGATGGGAAAACAATCAGCACAGTCTTATAATGTGGAATGGAAAATTAGAATCCAGTTGTAATAATGTCTGTAACAGTGTGTTGGGTGGCGCACCATGTTCTCCTGCAGGGAATACTCATTATTTGGGGACATGTGCATCCAGCACTATGTAATATAGTGTAGTTTTTCATCGTTTTACCTTATAATACGTCCTCCACTGTAGAGCTCCTGTTTTTACTTTCTGTGCTCTGTTCTCATTGGCCATTGAAAGAACTCGTTCAGCCTTGATTTGGTGGAGAGTTTACACTACACATCTATGTCTCCAAAAAAAAAAAAAAAAAACATATCAAATGTCATAAGAAGTGTACTAACACAGGTCGGCAGCAGTCCTTAAAGTGACAAATATCCTCATGACAGTGTAAAAAGCTGTTCAGGCACGCTAGACTATGTCTTCCTACTTGTACTTGTTACTGCATTGCGGAATATTTATTATTCCACGGCTCTGAAACTACATTTTTAATATGCAGTTAATACATGTTGTTCATTTAAGCTTATTATATCCTATTATAGCAATACAGAACACTGCTTTAACAAAATAAAATCTGTAAGCATAGCAATATAAATATCCTGATTTATAGGCCACCAGCTACATAAAGTTGGTATCTGTACTCTGTATTGGCAGGTACTTCAACATGAAATATTGGTATGGGAAGGGAAAAAGTGTTATCGGTGCATCCCTATCTTATACTAACATGCCTTATAAACAACCAGGAATACAATAAGGCTTACTAGTTACAGCAGAGTTATAGGACCTTGATTGTATGTAGCATCAATCCCTGCCAATTGCTCAGAAGAAAGGCATTTTTCCATGGAGGAGTACAAGTTAAAAGTGAGAATGCCTGAAAAGATAACTCAGTGTTGACCCTGCTAATCATTAGCAAACAAATTCACCACATGTATCATTCTCAACATTGATAATTACACAAAACATGTCATCTGAATCATAGTTTTCCAATTGTATTTGAAGAAAAATGAGCAAGAGACAATGAGAGAGACTCAAGCTTGACCAAGCTTGTCAGAATCTGCTGTCCTCACCATGAATCACTAGCAAATGCAAGAGGCAGGAAGAAGACAGGTCGGACTGAAACAGAGCCAGAGATTTTAAGAAACATTTTCCTCACTGCAGCACTGTGTAGTGCGCTCATAAGGGAAAAAGGGAAAGATTAATGAGAAAGAAGGGCAAAGTGCCCGATCTCTTCTCAAAGGAGACAACTGTTTGGAGTCTATCCAGTAGGAAGCAGAACATACAACATGCAACATATGAAGAAGCAACTCAAGGAAGTAGGCATATATGCAAGAGTATAAGTCGTATCTCCTAAATCAGCACTATTATACATGCACCTTAAATGCCTACAAATGTACCAATTTTCCACTACATCAACAATAACACTAATATATTTAATTAATTCATTGCCTGTAACCGCTTATCCAGTTCAGGGTCGCGGTGGGTAAGGAGCCTACCCGGAATCATTGTGTCTCCGGGGCTGTACTTCCACCATGCACCTAAAAGTGCTAAAAACCAAATGAACTCCACTGATGCATGGATTTGTTTGTCTATCCTCATTAGTTGTGCATCGCCATAACTTGGCCCCTGATTGAGCTACAGACTTGCTTAAAGTATGGTTAAAAAGCTGAGAGCCTAAGCTACATGGCTATATGTGTGAAGGTCCACCGTGATCGAGTTTTAATTATTTTATAATTTAATTAATTATTTTAATTATTTTAATTTATACTTTTTTGCCAGTATTCTTTGCACTAACATACAAAGAATACTGACATGAGGATTACCAACGAATGATTTGACATGTTAACCATTTAAATGATTAAAATGATTACATCTTTGTAATCCTGAAAGTCTGCATGGGTAAGTGAAAACTTTTGGCAGTACAGTGTATGCAGGGTTCATACAGTTTTTCCAAAATCAAATTCAAGCACTTTTGAAGCACTTTGAAGGTAAAGTTTCAAGCTTTTCCAGCACCTTACAGCTATTGTAAATTTTACATTTATTTAAATACATACATACTCAAAATTATTACTTCACTTTATATATATTTTTTATAAAAGGGTTAATAAACAACCAGAGCTTGGTAATAGCACAAGGATAAGAATTTTTTTTTTTAAAAATCGAAATTTCAAAATGTGTCACCTGTTTATGGGTAGACTTTCCTTGCTATCTAAACTGGCTGAGTCTGCGTTTTTATTTTTGCCCTGTGTTTTTTTGCATGAAATTCTCAAATGTGCACATTTACATTTTCACCTAGTATTGGCATGAACATGATGCCATGAAAACTAGCATTACCCATTTGTATCACACACAGCGCACATCATTAAGTGTGCAAATTTGCCAGCTAGCAGTATACATAAACAAATTAGCATTCACGAGTTCTCGCAAAGTCCTGAAGGAGCCGTGGGTAAAAAGAAAAACAGACTGAATGATTTTCAATTCGTTCACACATTTTAATTAATTCAAGTGAACGAATTGCAATTCGTGTGCACGAAACAGATTCATTCACTGGGGGTTCCATAGAACCTAGCTGCCTTTTGCCAAAACTCTTAAAATTGTGCGTGCCCTTGTACTAATGACTGCAGTCACTGCACATGTTAAATGACCTTAATTAGTTCACAATGACAAAAGATATCAGTTCAGTGTTTATCACACTGTGTACATATGCATTATAAAGTGAGTGCATGGATGTGCTGAAGTAAACAGCATGCATCATCTTTCGGCTTAGCACTACGCTTATAGCTGTCATTTAAACATAACACAAAAATATAATAATTAATTGCACTGGTTCAAATTCCAGAACCCTACATTTCCCACAGCTGTCCTGTTTATAACTTAGAAGTCATAATTCACATAATTTCTGTGAAAGTTTGTTAGGCTCCTATCTGTGCGTCAGCCTCCCCAGGCAGGGATATTATGTGTTTTAAACTCGCGTTAATATAAATAAATAAAAATAAAAACTGTATGCTTACTGTTAGACACAAACTAAAACTTCAAATAAACAAAAAAATAAACCAATTAAGAAACTGTTTAAATAAAGAAAGAATATTAAATGTAGGAACTAAATTAATAAAATAAAATTAAAATATATACATAAGAATAAATAAAAATTTAAATGAATGAATAAATAAAGAACAATGAATTTAGAAATGACAATCAAATAAAGTTCAAATACATGAGCACGAGGGGACGTGACTGGTTTGCAAGCCGCGTTGTGTTTTCGACCGATACGAGACATGTTTTAAGCCCTATTTTTGAGGTAAAGACGGATGATTCCTTTGAGACAGACAGCTCCACGCTTCCTCAGCCAGAGGGTACAGAAACTCCACAGCTTCTAAACAGAAAACGCACTTATCATAGGCTTAATACAAGGGATGACCAATCAGCAGCCAGAGTTTGCTGTCCATCATTCAGTGCAGCAGCCAATGGAGTCTCAGGCTATCCTACAGGGGCTTGTGGTGCGGCAGAGCAGAAAACGGTTCGTTTTTAACAGTAACCCTACAGTCCTTAATTTACTTATATAAAACCCAATATTTTCCCATACACAGGAATTATGTAAAATATTTATGGCTCCTGCATTAAACAGAAACATTGTGGGAAATGTAGGGAATTCAATCCATTGCAAATAATTATTATATTTTGGTGTAGTGTTTAAATGACAGCTATGAGCTTCCAGTGCTCAATTGGAAAGATGATGCACATCGTTTACTTTATAATACATATGTACACCGTGTGATAAACACTGAACTGATATCTTTTGTCTTTATGAACTAATTAAGGTCATTTTACTTCATATACAGCAACTGCAGTAATTAGTACAAGGGCACACACAATTCTAAGAGTTTTGGCAAAAGGCAGCTGGCTTCCAGTAAATTAACCTGTTTCTTGCACACAAATTACTAATTCGTTCACTCAAATTAACTAAAACGTGCACACGAATTGCAATTCTTTCACTCAACTTAATTAAAGAACGTGAACGAAATGTAAATCTTACACTCAAATTAATATTTTTTTTTTTACCCACATCCCCTCCAGGGCTTCTACCTTTGAACCTCGAGTGCGCAGCCTCTGCCATTGTGAAAAGCTGCAGGTTGTAGCAGAATCAGTGATAATTAATTATTATTTGATTAATAATTGCGGCACGGTGGCGCAGCAGGTAGTGTCGCAGTCACACAGCTCCAGGGGCCTGGAGGTTGTGGGTTCGATTCCCGCTCCGGGTGACTGTCTGTGAGGAGTTGGTGTGTTCTCCCCGTGTCCCCGCGTGGGTTTCCTCCGGGTGCTCCGGTTTCCTCCCACAGTCCAAAAACACACGTTGCAGGTGGATTGGCGACTCGAAAGTGTCCGTAGGTGTGAATGTGTCTGTGTTGCCCTGTGAGGGACTGGCGTCCCCTCCAGGGTGCATTCCCGCCTTGCGCCCAATGATTCCAGGTAGGCTCTGGACCCCCCGCGACCCTAAACTGGATAAGCGGTTACAGATAATGGATGGATGGATGATTAATAATTAATTAAATAATTAATTTTGTTAAGCTCCATGGTTGGGAGTAATTAAGTAAAAATGTAGTGTCTTTACCTGTCCAGTTTCAGCTTGGACAAATATGCTATAATGCTGAGCAACATTACACATAATACAGCATTAATTATTATTAATGAATTATGATGCTCATTGACCCACTGTAGGTTCTCGGCTCTGAAATTGAATCTGACCTAACAGTAATAATTCCATACAAGAAAGGTACACACAGACACAAATAACCAAGGACTGGTTTTATCACACAACTGGTTTATTAAATGTAATATAAAATAAGGAATATTGATTATACATTCATATAATTAAACTGACTACAGAGCTCAGCTCAGAGAGAAGCCACCTCAGAAGGTGACCATTCTGAGGGAGGGCATGCAGCTTTCTCCTTAGTCTCTGATCCTGAAGCTCTTGTCCCACCACTTTGAGGGTCAGGGGCCTGAGGTCTCTTTCATGCTGTGAGGGTGGCATTGAGCTTTGCTGGATTCAAACAATAATATTTCTAAAGCTTTCTAATATTACTACTAGAAATAAAAATAAAACTTCTGTTGGAATTTCTTGGAAGCAAATTCATTCCACCCCTCCTCTTTTCTTATCTCTCTACATTTTCTTTATATGTTCTGGGTTTGTTCTGCCTGGGCCCTGCTTGAAGAGCCTAAGCCTATTTTGAGAGCCATAAGAGAGTCTGTAAGAGAGACTGGAAGAGAGTGGAGTCAGTCTGAAGAGTCTAGAAGAGTCAAGCATGAGATTTTTGCACCACTGGTTTTTAAACAAGGTTTTAGGAATCCTGCCTTGAAGGCCTGATTGGTCCTTAGAGATTGAGGATTGAAGAATCTCTTGCCTCTGATTGGATGTTCTTTAAGATAAAACCTCCCTTGTTAGTGACATAACATACAATTTATGACATTTGACAAAACAAAGACTTAAGGAAGATTCCTGTTGTATCAGTGTCCAAGATTTCTGAATCATGCCCATGTAACATAAAAGATTATATGTTAATGCAAAGTAATATCATTCAGGCAAAACCATGTTTTACATAATTAAACAAATAACACACAGTGTATATGAAGACCTTGGTTCCTACACAAGTTCCTAAAAAAAGATCATTTTAAACATGTTTATAATTCCAGTTTGTCTAACTGGAATTAATTTTACACAGTATCCTATATGCAACCAATGGGAATTAAGGTTTAATTCCATGGTTTGAAATGTTCTTGATTAAGCAGTTTTACATAGACCATCAGTTGATCTTTGGAGTGTCTATGCCATCCACATCAGATTCCTATCCTGACCCTTTGAGAACTTGGGTCTCAGGCCTGAAGGGCCTGTAGTGTGGTTTACGACACTCTGCGTGTTATCTCCGATTCCATTCTGAATTGGGGGAAATGGAGATGTTTCTGACCATCGAGATTCTAAGTATTAAAGTCTTTTATTAGAAATTAATGCACATTCATCATACAACACTACAAGGTGCTTTTTTTGTAGACTTTGCAGTAGGCTACTCGTGGGTCCACACATGAAAACACAATGGCAGATAGCAGTCACATATTAGCAAGCAGTTTATTGGTCACAAACAAGCTATTTGAGCCCAGGCACTTAGGTTAACGATTCCAATAGCCATTAATTCATTCCTTTCTTTCTTTTCTCTAACCAGGGCAGAATGTTAGGGTAATTTTCTCCTCCATAGTATAAAGAAGAGCCATTTAAGAACCCAAAGAGCCGGCACTTCTGGGTGAGCCGAGTCAAATGATTTTGGTTCACCAAAGAGTCAGAATTCCAATAATCACCGCGCGCATAGGCGTTAGCAAGTCCATGTGGAGCAGTTTTCTATTAGGCTCTGTGACTTATTTAATTTGTCCACCTAATATGTGAACTATTCAGCCATTTGTTGTGAAAGAAATACAGTTACAATATCAAGCACTTTATCCAAATGATTATCCCTCTGTGCTCAAGGCCATTCTGCCCTGCAGTGGAAAAGAGATCCTTGTCACTACTGTTCGTCTCAAACATATACTCTCAAAGCTTGAGTTTAGCACCCTCTACTGCAGTGTAGAGTAGCATCATTCAATAGTACACACCCGCACGTCAGAAATTATTTCATGGTATCAAAATCTATACTGATACTGACACTTACAAATGATATTAGTATTATAATAGAAAATCCCATGAAAAGACTATAAAGCCAAAGTCAGAAAATATGACATTGGTATGACATTTTTAGAATGATAATTGAATCTAATCATGATCAACTTGCATTTCATTGCCTCTGGGGTTGCCTTCATCAAGGCCTTCATCAAGGCACCTATGATATGTTTAAATCCATTTTATAGGCCTACTGGCATTCATTTTCAAATGTTTCATTACTACAGTTATTCAGCATGCTGTGGTGGGGAAACTGGCATTGACTCTGATATGTGTAAGTGCGTGTGTTTAACAGGACAAAGCTGCCCTGAGAAGAATAGTGATGAGGTTGCAGTAAAGTACACATTCACAGGCTCAGACACTAAGCTCTGTTTCCATTCAGGCTGCTGTGGCCTGCACATCCCTCAACCAGTTAATACAAGGGCAGGGCCGGACACTTCCAACACACTTGCTCTCTTTCCACAGGGATGTTGCTGTTTCTGCTGCATGTGTGCGTGCCTACATATGAGCAAAAAGTTACTCATTCTGACCCACACAATCATAAGCTTTCAACTCCTAAGCAGGAACTCAGAACTTAAGCTGCAGTTAACTCCTCTCCATCAGTTTGCTTAGAGCACCATGCAGCCTTGCCTGCAATGCACCATGCCTGCACTCCAAAATATTGAAAGGTACACTGTTGTAGCCTCAACAATCCCCCTATGACTAACAGGATGCTTTGAAACTAAGTGTAGAAAATCCATTTTCATTCACCTTACAACTCTCTCCTTCAAGCTTTTCCTTGGTGCATCCCTGGCTTCAGCACCTCTCTGCTATTTAATCAGGAATCAATCCAGTGGCATCCCTACCCTTTTATGGGGCCTCAGTATACCCTCTCCCTGTTTCTAGTGGGTATGCCCTAAATAATATCTTGTACAGAATGTCTTGTATTGTTAAGTGCAATATGTTCTTTTTAGGTTGAAATTGACTTATTTGTCAGTTACTGAGGTAACCATCCTATTCCACAGTTAAATGCAGTAGTTACACTCAGGCACAAAGTAAATGGCACATAATTTAAAGGAGCAATCTGTAGGATATTCACTGTACTTTGTCATAAAATGTCAAGGGTGTGTGATCATAAATTAAGAAAACAGTCAAAGATAAAACACTGCTGCCTCTCACAGCATTGCTAAAGCAGCATATTAATATTCTCATTTTGCAGAGATGTATTCTGACATCTTCAACTCCTCACTGAGTCAGGCTGTGGTCCCTGTATGCTTCAAAGCCACCACTATAAGACCTGTCCCAAAGATGTCATCACCCTCCTGTTTCAACGACTACCGCCCAGTTGCACTTACCTCCATCCTCATGAAGTGCTTCAAGCGGCTAGTCATGCAACACATCAGGTCTTCCCTACCCCCCTCCTTGGACCCCTACCAGTTTGCATATCGATCAAATTGTTCGACTGATGATGCTGTCTCCACTGCTCTCCATTCAGCCCTTACTCATCTGGACAAGAAAGACACCCATGTCAGAATGCTCTTTATTGATTTCAGTTCTGTGTTCAACACAATCATCCCCCAACAGCTCATTCAGAAACTGGACAGACTGAGGCTGAACACATCACTGTGCGACTGGCTGCTTGACTTCCTGACTGGAAGACCACAGGCAGTACGGGTTGGCAGTAACTCCTCCAGCACCATCACTCTGAACACGGGGGCTCCCCAAGAATGTGTGCTGAGCCCCCTTCTGTTCACTCTGCTAACCCACGACTGCTCTCCATCACACACCTCCAACCTCTTCATCAAGTTTGCGGATGAGATGACTTTGGTAGGCCTCATCAGCAACAACGATGAGTCACACTACAGTAGCGAGGTGAGCCAGCTGGCCTCTTGGTGCAAACACAACAATCTCTCTCTGAACACTGAGAAGACCAAGGAGATTGTTGTGGACTTCAGGAAAACCCACACACAACATGCCCCTCTATCCATCAATGAGGCTGCTGTGGAGAGGGTGAGCAGCAGCAAGTTCCTGGGTGTGCACGTCACAGAGGACCTCTCCTGGACCATCAACACAGCATCACTGGCCAAGAAGGCTCACCAACGGCTCTACTTTCTCCGCAAGCTAAGAAGAGCAAGAGGTCTCACCCCCATCATGATCACCTGCTACAGTGGGGCCATCAAGTGTATCCTGACTAGCTGTTTCACTGAGTGGTACGGGGCCTGCACAGCATCCTGCCGCAGAACTGCGTATTGTGAGAACAAAGCCCTCTGCTTGGCAGGCGATCCCACCAACATGCTACACAGCTTCTTCAGCCTGCTGCCATCAGGAGGGAGACTGCGTAGTCTCAGGGCTAGGACCAGGAGACTGAGGGTTAGCCCCATCCATCAGGCTGTGAGAATGCTGAACTCTCTGCCTGCTCCCGCCCCCCGCTTATGCCCCACCCCCCCCCCCCACACACACACACACACACAACGCTCAGCAACCTCATCAATTACCACCAATACCCAACTGTGACTTTGAAAATCAGGCAGGCACTCAATCACTTTAGTGCAAATACAAGGATATGAAGCCTGGAGGCTGGTTACTGTTGACACCGGGTCTGTTTATATTGGTACTGTCACTTAAGCTCCCCATCAGACCTAACTGACTTTTTCAATAGATATGCACTTGTTCACTTTATTTAGTTGTTATATGATTATCTTGCACTACTGTCTACTCTGCCTTGTACATCCAGTATCCTACCTTCTCCTATTACGATTATTTAGCACTACTGTTTACTCTGCCCTGTACATCCAGTATCCTACCTCCTTCTATTACAATATTTTTTGCACTATTGTTTACACTGCCTTGTACATCCAGTATCCTACCTCCATATCAGGTTATTGTTTTCAGTCAGTGCCCCATTGACTCATGTATGTCTATCAGTAAGCTACTGGTATCGTATTTCCTGCACTTGTCTTCCGTTTGTTCACTTTCATATATTTATATACTTAGCTTAGTTGAATTTAGTCTATTTTTTGTTAAATATTACTGCATCTTGGAGAGGAGAGTAATGTAATTTCAATCCTTTGCATGTCCTGTACATATGCAGAATTGACAATTGAAATTGGCCATGTGTTTGAAAAGTGGAGGCAGTTTACAAGCAGCAACACCACAGAACAGAGCCAGAGCTGGCCAATTTCCTCCTGAACAGGTAACAGCAAATCATTTCTGAAGTACAGATGCCTGTGAATAGATTAAAAAAAGTAAACGCCACAGGTTGTGTGTTTTATTTAAGGAAAGTAAAGTATAGCGAACACAGCTCCAGGGGCCTGGAGGTTGTGGGTTCAATTCCCGCTCCAGGTGACTGTCTGTGAGGAGTTGGTGTGTTCTCCCCGTGTCCGAGTGGGTTTCCTCCCACAGTCCAAAAACACATGTTGGTAGGTGGATTGGCGACTCAAAAGTGTCCGTAGGTGTGAGTGTGTCTGTGTTGCCCTGTGAAGGACTGGCGCCCCCTCCAGGGTGTATTCCCGCCTTGCGCCCAATGATTCCAGGTAGGCTCTGGACCCACCGTGACCCTGAATTGGATAAGTGGTTACAGATAATGAATGTATGAATGAATGAAAAGTATAGCGACATTTTAAAGGTGTTAGGACTGTGTTTTGTGTGTTTTATATAAAGAAGGTGAATAACAGCATGGTTGAAAATGTAAATACCAGTGTTTGTTTTAAAGAAATCGATGCAGATTCATGTGTTTGTCTGTGGGGTGTGTTTTAAAACAAATTAAGGAGTAAGAATTGTGTTTGAAAAGCCTCGCATATTCACCTATTTCAGGTGGAATGGAGAAATCAAGCTTGGTAGTACACAGCAAATAAATGTTTTACTAGTAGGTAGATGTTTTAGTGACATGACGTACACATATGTATGTTTTAAATGGATAAAAGTGTTTTAAAATGAGTTTTGTTTATAAATCCTAGAGCTAGATTTAGCTTCAAATAGCTGTTTAAGGTGGAAATGAGACTCTTAAACAGACCCATTTACGGTGGAACTAAATGCTTGTATATGAAAAAAGTGAATAATTGGTTAAAAAATACAATTGGTTTGCATGCTTTAAATGGATAAAGGGGAATAACAGTTGGTCCAAAAAGTTTCAAAAGCTATAATGCGAACTTCAGTTCTTAAGGTGGAACAGAGAATTCAAGAAGTTGGCGGATAATGCCATTAGGACTTGTAAACGGACACACGTAACGTGCAATGAAATGTTTGACTACGAAAATTGTGGATAAGATCTGCCTCCTAAACAACATTTATGGTGGAAAATCGATAAGTAACACCAGCCTTGTCCAGTCAAAAATGTTCAGGTGGATATGGACAGTAAAGGCATTCACCGCATGTTAACTTTTTGCGTAGATGGATGTTTTAGTGAAATGAACACTCTTCTGTGTAAATATGTTGATTATGGCAAATTCTTCTGAGCTATTTTGGCCCAAGTTCTTAAACTTGTCTCTTGCTTGTTGGTTCAGTTTTCCTTAAACTAGCAACCTGCTCGAGCTTCAAGTCAAGCTGACAGCTCTCTCCACTGTTAGAAAACTGTATTATACTACCAATTTTACACTTGGAGTCAATGTTACAGATTGCTCCATTAAGGTAGAAAGGAAAATTCAAATAAGACGATGGCAAATTAGACACAAACATTGGCCTAGGGTATGTGTGGTTTAAAAATGGTTTTAGGCAGCTAAAGTATGGAGATCCAAAATGGAACAAGCAAACTCATAACCCCAATCACACTTGGCATTATCATGCATTCTGAGTAGGGCTGTATATAGTCAAGAACCAGGCGATACAATACATATCACGATTCAGGGGTTATGATTTGATATACTGCAAAATTGTAAGCAAGGCAATAATAAGATTTTTTTAGGAGAAGTGTCGTGTATGAGAAACTAACCTGCTTTAAAAAGTACACATTGATGTAGTATGTAAAACCGTTTATTTTCTCAATCTCAAGTAGTTAAGTGGCACAAATCTTTGCATATACACTATACATAAAAATCGATACTGTGTTTTGACACAGTATTGCAAAACAATCGAGACACTCAGGTGTATTGATATTTCTTTTAAACCCCTAGTTATAGGTGATCCAATTGTAAGTTGTTAGCACTAAGTACAGATGTAAATGGGGTGCAACGCATTATGAGGAGACACATACACAGGTACACATTGCAATCTGATCAATCACACTGAGGTTTTTGTAGTGTGAATGGCAGAAAACAACCAATTCCAATGAAGTTGGGACATTGTGTGAAGCATAAATAAAAACAAAATATGATGATTTGCAAATCCTTTTCAACCTATATTCAATTGAATACACTACAGAGGCAAGCTATTTAATGTTCAAACAGAAACTTTATGGTTTTTTGCAAATATTCACTCATTTTGAATTTCAGGCCTACAACACATTCCAAAAGAGTTAGGAATATGTTACGTTTAAGTTTCTACAACAAAGGAGTGCGACCATAATCCTACTTCAGCAGGAACAATGTAAGAAAACAGATCACCGCACACACATTTAAATGCCAGGTGGCACAGCTATGCGTTTTGGCCCTCATTTGTGGCTGGATCACCCGTGCTGCATATTAATGCCAGGTGTGAATGGGGCATTAGGTGATCTGATATGTATGATAGGACAACATTCACATAATGGAAGATGTTTCTATAAGAGAAGATTCAGTGTAAGGATTTTCTACATGTTAGGCTGTGAGGGAGCATATTCATGGTGACAGCCCTCTAACAGAGAGAGGGCAGAGGAGCATTTGCAAACAGTTCGTCACAGAAGTGCTTGAGCAAGCAGGATGTCCTACCGCTCCCTCAGACACACACACAGTGATGGTGGCTGAAATGTTAGTCACCGGCAGCATTATCCAATGAATATACACCCCTATAGGGGTCCATGTGGTTCATACATTGTGTTTGTATGTGTGTAAACACAAAGTAAACTTACACACAGGGCCACGTCAACTGCAAATAAACACCCATTACTTTGATTCGCCAATCATTTTATTTCACCTAACAGTTGCATTCGATACTGTGCATCACATGCTCAATCGTGGTGTTACTGGTGTGATGGAAATTTGTTCATATAAATGATTCATAATCAATAGAGATATTTAATCAGCAATGGCCACGACTACTTGTGTAAATTGAAATTGTTTTATTCCTAATTCTCTGTGTGAGACCGCAGACTTATGTGTGTGTGTTTCAAATAACATATCGACACTTTCCGTTCAATCAACTCCCTTTGTCTCCAAACCAAGGAGGTAGAGGGGGAGGCACAGGCCACGTCTGGAAAGGTGTTAGAAATACAGGAGATAGGGGAAAACAAATGGTGAGAAACTCTGAGTTTTGGGAACAAGATACAGCGAAAGATGACTGAAATGTAAAAGAGCGAACAGATGGTGTACTTCAAAGGGTTTTCCATGTATAAAAAGACGCTGATCAAAAATGGTCAGCAGAGAGGTGAAAAACAGCGTTGCGCGCACGTCCCTCTCTCACGTTAATTAATAAATGCTGTCTCATTTAATGCCGACTCAGAGACTCAAAGAGCTGTCTTATTTTCTGTCATGATTTTTCCACCACACTGGTCTTGCACTCCCTTGGTTTCAGGTTTACTTGAGAAATCGACAACAGATTGTGCAAGTTAATGGGACATAATCATCCCCTACCAGTCCTATATATGGTGTTCCACAGGGTTCTGTACTTGGAATACATTTGTTTAGTATTTTTATGCTTTCACTTGGGTGCTATCATCTTTACACAGATCTATATTTGAACAAATTCTGATATTCCATCTAATTTGAACTCATTAAACAGCTGCTTACAAGAACTTAATTAATGGATGCACAATAACTTTTTAGTTTTATTTGAGTTGGGCTTAAACTTAAAAGTCATTTTAATTGGACCCAATTCTACTACTGAGCCTGCTCATATTACAATATCCATTGATAGTTTGCATGTTACTCCGTCTGTATGTAAAAAAAAAAATCTGTTATCTTGGATACAATGCTATTTGATTTACATGTTAATAAAGTCAGGCATTCTGCATGTTTTCATCTTAGAAACATAGCTCATTCCTATACTGATGCGGAGCACCTAATACATACATTCATCACTTAGCACCTCGACTAGAGCAATGCTCTCCTTATTGTTTTGCCAGCTTGCACTATAAACAAATTACAGCTTGTGCAAAACACAGCCGCCCGGCTACTTATATCGCCTGGACCAACACATCTCACCCATACTCAAAAACATACACTGATTACCTGTGTTACACCGAGTCACTTATAAAGTATTGCTGATTACATACAAATCTTTACACAACATATCTGAACTTTTAATCCCATATTGTCCATCCCGGTCCCTACTCTCAGCAAGTTCTTATTTACTCGTGATACCAAATACATGTCATCGAAATTTAGAAGATCGAGCTTTCTCGTCTGCTGCTCCAGGGCTCTAGGATCAGCTCCCTAAAAACCATCTGAGCAGCAGTGTGAACACTTTTAAATATCTTTTGAAAACTCACCTTTTCAGGAGCGCATATAATTGTTAATTGGCTTTTATCACAAATCCCTATTTTACTGTATGCTACTTACATGTTCTTATCTATTTGTTTATATGCTTCTATTACGCAATTGCATACCTATTGTTTTACACATAATTCCTTGCTCTTTATTTGCATGTTTTTGTCTGTTCTTACTATTCATTTTATAATTATTAATATTATATGCTATTTAATATTATTATGTTTTTTATACTTATGGTTAGTTTTTTTACTTAATTATTTCTTAAGTGCTCTGTGGTGTTGGAGGATGTGCTTTATAAATAATATATTATTATTCTTATAGTCTATCATATCACCACCCTAAACACAATTAACATGTGGGCTTTGGTGTGATTAAATATCTTGCCAGGTTGCCTTCTGCATGCAATTCGTACCATGAATTCTACAATCAGTTATGAAACATGGCTTAAACGAGTGCTGTTAAATTACAGCATACACATTTGTGAGAAGATTAAGCACACATTGAACAGCATTGACAGGTCCATGAACCCAGTGCTCCTCCCACCCCTCCGTTTAAAGCACTGAGAGCTGCACAAACATGCTCTGCTTGTGTTGGGATGAAAGTCCTACGCAGTTGAGATCGAGGCAGAAAAATATGCAGAGAGACAGCAGAAAAATAGAGCAAAGACAGAGAGAAAGAGAACAGGTGGAAGCAAGTGCACAACAAAATGCAGAAAACCAAGACAAGACGTGATTAATGACATATAGAAAGAAAAGTGGTTATGACGGGATCAGCTGGACTAACGCTTCAGAAAAGCCAAATGGGCCAGCAGGTTTCTCTTGGCTTCAGAGAGCTCCCTACATCATAGGCACAAAATACATTTAGCTGGACGCACTGCATGGACAGTCAGCTGAACACACTCCCACACAAACCAGAGCAAGACCAGGATAAGGCACCCTTGCATTTATCCAATAAAACTCCCGAGAGAAAAACAGTTGACCACAACCGCAGATATGAAAACCAAGGCTAACAAAAACAAACTAAAGGCCAAATCTGACAAGTCACAAAGTAGCAATGAACCAATGTGGATGCTGGGTGTATTGTAGTGAGGGTCTGAAATAGAATATACAGAGATGTTTTTATGATGCTTTTCCACTACATGTTAACTATTCGATTCAGCTGTAGTCAGCTCTTTTGCTTTTTCATTAGTCAAATGTGTTACCTGGTCCCTGGAAGCATGTACTTATTTAATCGTTGGTCACACACCGTTCCAAATCAGTCAAGAAGGGCCTAAACGTGATGTGTTAACATTGCGCAGCACTGATTGGCCAGGGAACGTCTGCGAATTGCAAACTAGCCATGTGTAAAATCTCCAAGCTATAGTAGCAACAACATTTGTTCTTATCTCACTCATAATGGCAGCTCACAGAACCATGGAGTTTTGAAGAGCTCCTTGGATCAGTGTCCGACATAATACTCCAGCAAAAGCCAGATGGAGAACCAAGGAACAGATAACTCCACTGGGAGCTGTGTTCAAACCCCAAAAATCAACATATAAACACATGAAGGGTAAACAGCTATTAACCTTACTGCAGCCATTGTTGTGGTATTCAAAGCCAGCAGTTCCCATTAGAGACTGTTTTGTCGTGTCACTGGATACATTTCTAGACGAGGTGGCTTCACAGTGGAAAATTGCAATTGCAATTGTTTCAATTACGCCAGTGATCACATGGCATATCTGGATCAGACCTAGGTGCAAACCGGCTAAACGTCTAAAATGCTAAGTGTGTTAATATCTGAAATTCGGTTTCCTATATTTTAGGAAAATATCTGTGTTAACATTCAACAAAAAAAAAATCCATAATGTAAAATACTCCAACAGTAAATCAGAGTTTGTGGGTTTGTAGATATTTTGTGATTTTCTGAACAGTAAGTCACAAGTGGCAATTAAATAAGATTTCAAAATTGTAAGGCTTAATAAAAACACTGCAACAGTCCCAATGGGATTTTAACTTTTATAAAACAGTGAATTCTTGACATTCATTCATTCATTATCTGTAACCGCTTATCCAGTTCAGGGTCGCTGTGGGTCCAGAGCCTACCAGGAATCACTGGGTGCAAGAAAGGAACACACCCTGCAGGGGGAGTCAGTAAATCTGCTATATTCATGGATAGTGTATTTTATGCCTTTGAATAAGCTTCAGTCATGTTAAAAATGAAACAATCTTTTCTAGATATAGTAACTGTGCTCATAAATTGAACGGCATAACAGGATAAAACAGCATTACATATTCATATTTTCCATGTATCAAAGCATGTCCGTAAAGAGATAATTGTCAATTCTGTGTTTGTTTTTTGGCCAGTGTGTTTTCATATTCCAAACTGAAACATATCTCCAGGTTTTAAATGGCTGCATACTTGCTTTCTTTTAAGAAGGCAACAAACAGAGCAATAACACTTCACTTTCATCTAATGAAATTCAACACACCCAGTCTCTGGAATAAGAAAAACATAAAATAACATCTCTCATTAACGCATCACCATCAGTCACTGTCTAGGGTTCATCCTGTGTCAAAGAGCAATTGTGGATGCCAAGAAGACTAACAAAAGCAGGAGGGGAATACACAGGATTACTAATGACTTGGTGCAATTTGGGCAGTTTTAGGCCTTTGATATTAACTTATGGAACATAAACAGGATTAATTTTCCTGTCTTTTATAGATTTAATCATTAAGATATGCATAAAAAACATAAGTGTTCTAAATAAAAAGAGAAGCAATAAATAAAGTTTGATCAAAACTGTACAAATCTATGGAGTGCACATATCTGAACAGAGTGTATGCTCTGTGGTACTTATATAGATCCACAATGCAAACACATGCTTTTCTTAAACTAAATAAGCCTAAGCTTGATACAAGAAAAATGCACACAAATTCCACTATAGCCAGAGAGAAAGTATAAAAAACACTACCCAAAAAAGCTAAAGCTTGTCCCATCAACCTCAAACATACATATTTAATGTAGTTCACTTCCCAAAGCAATGTCTTCTCTCAGGGTTCAGACCATAGTTTCAGTTCATTAGTGTCTCAAAAAGCCAGCATAACATTCTCTTCTTAAACCTTGTGGACATATGTTAACATAGTATGTCTAAAGCAGCTATACGCCCAGATGACATCAGCAGGATGTCCAGGAAATATCCAGAAATTCTATGCTTGCCGGCAACAGATGCACGTTAGCAGAAGTAGCTGTGTGCGTGCTCAAGCCAGGCCCTCTGATCACATCGGGCATGTCTGGCTGTCAGACAAAGGCCAGCTCATCTCCCTGTAGGCGACAAAGCAGGAGCAGTAGGCACTGCTTTGGGGCCCCATGGTCTTTGTCTGGTCTGGAGCATTCAGCCACCACAGCGCTGACAGACGCGTTCAACCAAGGGAGTAGGGCTGCAACAATTAATCGATTAAAATCGAGTGTTAAAATAGTTTGCAACTAATTTAATAATCGATTAGTTGGGTCTAAGTTATTATACACATAGGTACAGTTGCTACACGTGACGAAATCTGGAAGAAGGGTTTAAAAAAAATGGCGGAGGCGGTCACAGCAGAGGATAATGTTAGCACAAGCAGAGAGAAAAATGTACGACCCAAGTCATCAAAAGTATGGGAACACTTTACATTAACGCCTTCAAGGAACAGCGTTAGGTGCAAAATGTGCACAACTGATCTCGCATGGCACGGCAGCACAACATCACTGCTCGAACATCTGAAAAGGAAGCCTGTTGGAGCCATGTGTGAAAAAGATTAAGTATAGTAAGTTCATTCTACTTTTTCCTCACACTCAATGATACTAGAGCCTGTTAGAGTAGTTAAACAACATTTGTTTTTCTTAGTACATTGATATTACACTCGCGTTTAGCGAACAAGCCTTAGCATCCTCCCCGAGTTTTCTCTTCCACCTTAAATGTGTCAGCTCGACCAGCAGTTCCAAAACAAGCCGTAGTTTTAGTCAAGCTAACATTAGTGACATTAGTTTTTCTCTCACTCAATGTCACTAGAGCCTGCTAGAGTAGTTAAACAAGATGTCTCATTTTTAGTAAATTTATATCACTCTTGTATTTAGCGAGTTTTCCGTTCCACCTTAAATGTGGCGGCAGTTACATTCAGAGTTTAAAAAAAATCAAAAATCAAAACATTTTTTTAAAATAATATATTTAAAGCCTTTTTCAAGGTCTTTTCTAACTGGCATTGCATGTTAGTGTCTGAGTATCACAGCCAAGTGTATATTACATTACATACACTGTTAAATATTGATAAATATAAAATTAATGTAACAGTTGGGTTAATTCTTTATGTAAACGCTAATTTTTAATAATGGTAGGTTGTGTGTTCCTTATACAATTACAACATTATTTCTCTAAAATTTTAAATATCTTATCATATGTGTTAGTTGAATTTCCCTTTTATTCTCAGCACATGGCAGCATCACCCAATATCCATTTATGAAATTTCAATTTGCCTGTATTGTTGTCTGCATTTTAGATCAGCAGTTATTAACTTAAAAAAAGATATGTTCATATCTACACTTTCTTTCTCACCTCAGATGGAAACAGCCCAGCATTGCTGACTATGTTTTAAAGAAGATCTGCACATTACAGCAAGCAGCTGTTCTCACTGATGGTATCCTGAATATGCTAGTAACAGACAGGAAACCAAATTTGGCTTGTCTTACTTTTTATCCAATTAATAATCGATTAATCGAAAAAACAATCGACAGATTAATCAATTATCAAAATAATCATTATTTGCAGCCCTACAAGGGAGTCAATGCATGTCATGGAGGCCTAAGTGTCAAATTTGGGCATGGGACAAAAGAAGTGGAGGAGATGGACCAGAGCCACTTCGTCCTAGACACTGTGAGCTGCTAGGCTAACCTAATCTTGGAAGAAGATTGTGCCAGGGAGGCCATGAAATATATAAACAAAGACAAGGTGACAAGTTGACACAAGGTGATAAAAGGATGGAGTGGTAGAGCTGTGCAATATGGCCAGAAATAATCACAATAATCTTTTCTATACTACTGATCAATCTTGATATTTATCATGATATTAAATTTGGTAACACTGGCAGTTTTTAAAAACTCACTCTAAAAAAATTCAGAAAGGCAGTGTTCCTCTGCTTTTTTCTTTTTTGGGAGAGAACGCGATCCCCCAGTTTTTTGAGAAATCCATTTAAAGAAAGCCCATTTTCACTTGCTTACTGGATGTAAGCAAATGCTAGAGACAGACGTGAGCAATCTGGATTTTATTTTTGAGGGCAAAGCAAAAACGAGAAAAACAAGCCAAGACCAAGCCAGAGAAATACTCTGAAGCCCAGAAGGCCTAAATCCAGAGGCAAAAAGAGACAAAAACTAAGTGAGAATTCTGTACACGTGAAGACACACTCAGCTGAAGGAAAACATGACTGTTCTTCACATGATTACAGCGCTAAAACAAGATTTAACACAGCACCACACCTTCACCTACTACTACAAGTGCAGAGAGCTGCTGTGAGCACCTGCCCCAAGCCCCTGCCCCCGTTTTCACCTGTAACCTATTAAAAAACATAACTGATATTAAACTGATCTCTTCTCGTTTATTTCTTTCAGAACGCTTACTGCCCATAAATTTAATGTTTTCATAAATGTACAATTTTGTTTAAAACATTCAGTTTAGACCTAATTATTTGAATTCTCTCTAAATTATTTGTATTAAGCATGCAAATTTCAAGTAAATAAAAAGCAACAAAAACATGCAAAAATTTGCCTTATGCCCCAGGAACATAGGAAGAACCAGTGGCACACATGTTCCTGTGGTAAACATCACAGGTGGTACTAGGAGGTTTTGGTTTGCTAATGGGTGGTACTTGGTCTAAACAGTTTGAAGACCACTGATCCACGGGATTGGATCCAATTCAAAAATCACAAGTGGAGAAAACAACTCGGGTAGCGAACAGAGCTCTTTCAGGGAGATTGGGGTGGGGGTACACGTGATAAAAAAAAAACCTTGCCCGAGGACAGTCCTCACACGCCAA
The DNA here is from genome assembly GCF_029633855.1 of Hoplias malabaricus. Classification (NCBI taxonomy): domain Eukaryota; kingdom Metazoa; phylum Chordata; class Actinopteri; order Characiformes; family Erythrinidae; genus Hoplias; species Hoplias malabaricus. The sequence goes on from NC_089812.1 coordinate 17,453,895, forward strand.
GCTCACTGTTTTTAACCTCTATGCATGACCAGGCTGTTTCTGTTGGCAGTGGTAAATGTGAATAGAAACTATTGTTTACTGAGTTCTATTACCCAAAGCGTATAACTGTTCATGAGCAAAAATGTATTGTGAAGAATATTGAGTTGGGTTATCGCCCAGCAATATGGCATACTGTTATTTCATACAGCTGGCTAAGGCTAAGAAAATGAAATGCCTTAAAGGTCTCTACTGAGACAAGGTCTCTTTTTCAGGTAAAATATGACATGAGAAAATATAATAAATGAGTAACATTTACACTTATTTAGATTCAACCCACAAACAGTTCCTATTGGTGGTTAGGCTAGCATGTAATGCAGCAAATGCTTGGACTACATTTCTCCCAACATCTCACAACAATACTAAGCACAGCTCTAAAATCCCATAACCCACCACTTCAGCCTACTCCTCTGATCAGCAAAGCTGTGACTTTACAAAAGCAAGTCTGTTTCATCTTCTCCACTGGCACTAATCAAGTATTGTGTAAAAACTACACCATGATAAACAAAAAACCATGAACTTAATGAATATTCCAGTCACAGCTATGCCTTTCCAACCACTGAAATATATAAATTATGAACAGAGAAGATACAGAGGACCATGCATCTACACAAACCAGTCTGTAGGTCCCACCCTGTGTAACTGAAAAAATAGTACTAAATATTGAGCAGAGCACATGCTAAGGTCACAAAGATAAATAGAAGAGAGTTTCTATACACAAAATACATATTATGATACAAGGTTTACAATTTGACAGTGATATACTGCAATATTGTAAGCAAATAAATGTATTGCAATTTTTAGGAAAAATGGCACAGAAGAATAAAACCTGCTTTAAAATGTTCACAATTTGCTGTAATATGTAAACTAGTATTTATTTTCTCAATTTCATGTATTTAATAGCACGTAGGCTCTGTAACATCCTATCTGAGGGAAAGAATTATATCTTAAAATGTAATCAGAATTTATCTCAAATACATAAGCGATTGCAGGATTCCTGAAAAAAATTTAAAAAAGTAAAAAAAAAAACCCACACGTGAACATTTATGCAGTGTGTACTTGTGGAATCCAAAATAAGCCTACACTTTATCTCAGTGTCATCAGGAGCCTCTATGAAGCTTTCAGATTCAGCCAACACTTGGCAACACATAATTTCGTTAATGCTAACATTAAAGGTGCACCCTTAAGTTATTTGTTTAAAGGGTGAGGAGCTTAATGGCTGAAGAATGGCACTAGTGGTCAGGACTAAAATTAACTACTTCCTGCCACAAATCTTCACATGTAAACTACATATTTAAATTGATACTGTTTTAATAATCAATACACTATTGCAAGAAAAATATGCGATGATCAGATGTATCAATATACTCTTACACCACTATTAGCGACCTTCTTTGACTATTGCTTGTCATTTTCATTATATTAAATTACTAATCATTTCTCTATTTTCTCACAAACGTGTGTCCAACACTGATTAGAGAGACTCAGATAAAGAGGTCGAACTGCTACAGGTACATCTCAACAAATTAGAATATCATCAAAAATTAATTTGTTTTAGTAATTCAATTCAAAAAGTGAAACTCGTTATATATGTTAATTACAGAATTATTTATTATTACAAGCATTTATTTCTTATAATGTTGATGATTATGGCTTGTAGCCAATGGAAACCCAGAAGTCATTATCCCAGAAAATGTAAATAATCAACACAAAACACCTGCAAAGCTTTCCTAAGCCTTGAAAATGATCCCTTAGTCTGGTTCAGTAGGCTACACAATAATGAGACAGATGTCCAGAATGCAGTCATTGTCACTCTCCTGCTCCATCTAGGCATATTAATGGAACGTTGAGTGGGAGGAAAAAGTGTGGGAGAAAAAAGTGCACAAGCAACAGGGATAACCACAACATTGAAAGGATTGTCAAGAAAAGGCCATTCAAAAAATTTGGGGAGATTAACAAGGTGTGGGCTGCTGCTGGAGTCAGTGCTTTAAGAGCCACCACATCCAGGAAATGGGCTACAACTGGATTCCTTGTGTCAAGCCACTCATGACCCAGAGACAGCACTAGAAGTGTCTGACCTGGGACAAGGAGAAAAAGAACTGGATTCAGTGGTCCAAAGTCTTGTTTTCAGATGAAAGCAAATTTAGCACTTTGGAAATCAAGGTCCCAGCGTCTGAAGGAAGAGTGGAGAGAAACACAATCCAAGCAGCTTGAGGTCTATTGTGAACTTTCCACCATCAGTGATGGTTTGGGGAGCCATGTCATCTGCTAGTGTTGGTCCAGGTTCAAAGCTAGCGCAACCATCTACCAAGAAATTTTAAGAGTACTTCATGCTTCCATTTGCTGACAAGCTTTATGGAGATGCGGATTTGATTTTCCAGGACTTGGCACCTGTCCACCGTGCCAAAAATACCTGGTTTAATAATCACAGTATCATTGTGCTTGACTGGCCAGCAAACTTGCCTGATCTAAACCCCACAGAGAATCTATGAGGAAGATGAGAGACACCAGACTCAACAATGCAGACGAGCCAAAGGCCGCTATCAAAGCAACGTGGGCTTCCATAACACCTCAGCAGTGCCAGAGGATGATCGTCTCTATGCCACACCGCATTTATGCAGTTCATGCAAAAGGAGCCCTGACTAAGTATTAAGTGCATGTACTGTACACTTTTAGGTAGGCCAACATTTTTGTATTAAAAATATATTTTTTAATTTGTCTTATATAATATTTTAATTAAGTTAGAGGTTTTCATTGACTATAAGACATAATCATCAACATTAAAATAATTTAACAGAAACAGATCTGTCTGCAATGAATCTATATGAGTTTCACTTTGAGTTGAATTTCTGAAATACATTAACTTTTTGATGATATTCAAATTTACTGAGACGCACCTTTAGCAGTCTGAACTACTTATTCAAGTTTTTCTAATCAGTGTTGGATCTGTGTTTGTAAGAGCGCAAACATGGGTTTAAGAAATTAAAGAAAGAGGGGGAAAAAATAGAGATGAAATAGAGAAATGAGTTGTGATTTAATAAGACACAATACAAAATCAAAACAAAATATAGCCGCAAGCGGCAATTCCCGGGCTCCAAGCTGGTATTTGCTGGTAGAAGAACAATGCGCTAGCATACGAGCTGTCCTGAGATAGAAGGGGATTTTTGGGGAAGTTTGTGTAGTGTTTGTAAGGTGGTCCTTGCTGTTCTGCCATCTCTTTGGAGATGTAGCGTGAGATGGAGGAATAGCGGAAGACAGAGCACAGATGTCACTCTGGAGTTGCATTCTGGTTTCTCACCCTAATGTTCAGGACCCCCAAACAGCAGATATGATGTGGAGTTGCTTGTACTGGAGTCCATCATCAGTGGACACTGAGAATATTGTCTGCTGGATGTGTTTGATTGTGAACTATTCCCAGTCCAGCAGTGATGCTGAGGGATTTAAATCTCCAACACCTGAATCATACCTGCTGTATGTGTGTCCTGACCATTGAAGACCGGGGTGAAAGCGAGAAATCTGTTGCAGAGCAAGAGGTTAGCATATGAAATTTCCTGATACAGGAGCCACAATTTAGGATAGACTTTGTAGTGCTTTTACATATGATCCTTGGTGTTCTGGTGTCTCAGCAGAGCAGGATTTTAAGAGGCAGTGGTAGTGAATGAGTGGGTGAATTTCTGGTCTGCAGAGAGGTGAGGGTTGGGCTTGGGGTACAGAGACAGCAGAGAGCACAGAACTCACTCTGGAATTTCACCCTGGATTCTGACCCATTTTTCAGGAGCCCCACAAAGCAGAGATTATTTAAGGGGTAGATCATTCTGAGAACTGCAGTGACACTGACATGTTGGTGATAGGTCAGCATGTGTAGTGCTCGTATGAGTGAATAAGACAAAGCAGTGCTGCTGGAGATTTTAACATCAAATTCCACTCACTGTCCACACTTGTAGATACACATTTTTTTGATCAAACGCATAGATATAAAGGCAGAGATTGTAGCTCATACATTCTCAGAACTCTAGTGACACTGACATTGTGATTATATGTCAGTGTCTATAGCGCTCTTATGAGTGAATCAGACAGAGCAGTGCTGCTGGAGATTTTAAAACCTTTGTCCACTCACTGTCCAGTGTTACACACACCTACTCTGTTGGTCCACATCATAGAAATAAAGGCAGAGACAGTAGCTCATAGATTTTCAGCATACCTGCTGTGTGTGTGCCCTGACCATTGAAGAACATGTGAAAAGTAGCAATGAAAGTATGCACAGGAAGAGGTGGACACCACTCTGTAAATTTAGATATACAAAGTGCTCCTGTGGACAGTGGAGATGATAACATGGACATTGAAATTAGAAATGAAGTGGTGGTAAGGGTTTATTGCTGAATATCTGCATTTCTGTGTCTGTGTTCTCTGGCCTTCTGTGACTGGCAGGGGGGAGGGGAGGGGGAGAGGTCACAGTCTATGTGTGAGGAGGAGAGGGAGGGGCTGAGGGGGGATTCTGCATAACAGAGAAGTCTGCATGCATAGATGAGATGTAATTGACAGATTTGAGAATGATCTAGTCTCTGGCTAAACATCCAATATGGACATATGTGGTATCACGTGAATCATAAGAACAGAAGTTTAATTATCAAAATAAATAACTATCAAAAAATGGTGGAACTTTTAGTGTGATTGCAGCCTCTACTTAAATAGAATTGTGCAGCTTGCCTTTGAAACATTGCATAAGAGAGAGCTGTAACTCAAAAATGCTTTAGCCATAAGTTATGAAAATGCTCAAGCTCCTTTCCCATGGTCTTCAGAATTTATCGGTCTCATTTTGCTGGTACTGCATCTCTAGGTGGCGGTGTAATCAATTAATAACTTAGGCAATCAGTTGCTCTCTAATTGTAGCGCCGCCTTTCTGTGCAATGTAGTCACATTTGGCACAGTACTTCAGAGTATTGACATACATATGTGTACCAAGTTGTGTCTGATTTGGGCAAAGTTTGTTTGAGTTATAGCTCAAAGAGTGCATTGAGCCCCACCCATGCATATTTGTTGAATAACTGTTGCAACAGATTGTCAAAAGTGCAAACTTTTTAAAATAATTATTTACCTGCAGTCGATACAGATTTCAAAAATACCAGCTGTTTATTGATAAGACAAATTTCCAGGGAGGAGTTCGAAAAGCTCCATTTTCACATACCTGACTATTGTGGATAAACTATGCACTTTTTGACAATAGTTGTAATTGCAAAGTTGTAAGACACTATGCAGAGTATGCAATAAAGTGCTTGTCGATATGTTTAATTGTAGTTGAGATATTCCATATTTTCATGTTGAAAATTTGAATTGTGCCCCCTAGTGGCTATTGTTATGAAAACTTTTATGGGCTTAGGAAGTGCTGACATGTACATACCATGCAAGTCTCATGATGATAGGACCTTGTTAAGACCATTAAACGGCAATGTTTTTTTGAATATGACATCATCACAGAATCTCATTCAGGACATCACCCACTACATGCATACCATCGACATGTCAATTGGACAATCCTGTGAAGTGTAACAAATTTTTTGTTGTTATAGCGCCCCCTAGGCTTGCAGTTGCACAACCAAGTACTTATGTCTTCCAGCCCTTATAGGGATCAAGCATGTGAAGTATCGTAACATTAGAAGAAAGCGTTTGTGAGTTCTAGCTGTATTTGTCTGATTTTTGGAGCGCGAGCTCCACCCCTGGGTGGAGTCTGGAAGCCAAGCAGTGATGTAATTCCAACTTTTTTTGAATAATTTTTAAAGTTCAAAGTCCAGTTCAGGGTCACAGTGGGTCCAGAGCCTACCTGGAATCACTGGGTGCAAAGCAAGAATACACCCTGGAGGGGATGCTAGTCCTTCACACACACACTCACATTCTGCTTAAAAAAATAGTAATTACAAATACTCGTGATAAATTACAAAATCTTATTTTAGCAGTGCCTCAAAGATACTACATTTCAATTATTCCCTCATCACATCTGCGTTGGCAATAAAACCGACTTTTAGAATACAAGTAAAAAAAATTTGCATCAGATAATAAGATTAAAAATATTATGTTTTTGTTTGTGAATACACCATTTACAGCACAGTACAATCTAGGAAAATCTAATTATCAGATCAGAACATTATTTAAAGGCTCGTATTGGGATTAGGGCAAAATATACTTGATCGGGACACTTTCTTAGACATGCTGTTTAATAATTACGGTTAGATAATTCAGATTGTCCTTTTTAGTGTTAAAAATAAACACTAATACTTTGACATTATAGTTTGTTATAGTTTTCATAATATCGTATATTGTCCTTTTTTTGTCATATTGCCCAGCCCTAGTGTTCAGCTTTCAAATGTGTATTATTTTTTTAATAATGAGCAAGCCATGGGCTTTGTTAGCCCTGAGCAAACTTTAGATGGTGCTGGCTCACACTCAGTTTGGGTTGGCTTGTTTAATTTTTATTACATTTTAATGAGGTATAATCAGAGTAAGATATATTCTCCGGTCCATTTTGGGTCAATGAATTAATAGGCTCATATTGAACAATATCATAAAATACATGGAAATCAGAAAGTCCTTTTTGGAGCCAGCCTACTGTCATCAGTTAAGCCTCATTAAGACATGCTTGTGAAATGACTACAGTTCATTTAGTTTAAGAAAACATAAGTCTCTGGTACAGCTAAGGATTTTCTGTCTGATTCAAAATTCTAAAATACTGATATGCCTGTTTCATTTGTGGGTGACAGAATAGGAATCAAAAGCAGTAAACAAAGCTATTGCAGTCTGAGGTGAAACTTACCTATGTGTAACAAATATAATCCATCCGTTGCCTGGAAGTCCAAGAGAGCATAAGTCCTAGGCACAATCACAAACAGTCTAGTGTACATTCACTTCCTCTTCCTACTGTTGGTAGATATCAGCTTTCCAGTGTCACAAAAGAAATCACTCTTTTCATTCCTCAGTCAATACACACTCCCTTGCTTATGTGATTGATTTGTTATCATTTCTACATAGAGGAAGTAAAAACATTTGTTTTCAGTAAACTGGCCCAAGCTTAAATAGGGTAACAATGCTGTTAGGTTAATTTTTTACCATGCATACCAGTTGTAAGCACAGAGAAATAAAAGATTTGTGAGAACAAGAAACTGAAACTGCAAAGGACAACCTTTTTTTTGGCTGTAAATGATAAAGATCTTTTCATAAAACACCAAGCAAAAGATAAATATGATTTAAATTATATCATTATGTGAGTTATGAATCCTCTAACCTTTTTAATGTGTTTGAAGAGCCCCATCAAACAAAAAAAATCTATATTAAAAATGAATAATACAATGTTTATGTATACAATGTACAATCCACAGCCCTCCTTTTGGCAGTAGCAAAAAATCAACATCTTAAGGCTTGGAAAACATGCTTTATCCTATTTTGTCCACAGAATTATCACTATAAACAATAAAAAGTCCCGTTCCGGGTGACTGTTTGTGAAGAGTTTGGTGTTTTCAATCCGTGTCTGCGTGGGTTTCTTCCGGGTGCTCCGGTTTCTTCTCACGGTCCAAAAACACATGTTGGTAGGTGGACTGGCAACTCAAGTGTCCATAGGTGTGAGTGAATTTGTGAGTGTGTCACACTGAAGGACTGGCGCCCCCTCCATGGTGTATTCCTGCCTTGCGCCCAGTGATTATGGGTAGGCTCCGGACCCACCGCGACCCTGAACTGAATAAGCGAATACAGACAATGAATGATTGATTGAACATAACTCAAAAATCTGCAGATGTTACATATTTTGTTGATGACCAATTTAAAATCCACCCTTTAATATGCCATACTCCTGTAAAAAGAAGAGGGAATTTATATGCTTTGTACATGTTGTGGAGTGACAATTTCTAAGCAGTTCTTTATCCCATGCAACATATGCGATTATTGCATGTCTGACATCAGCATTGGGTCATGGGCCTAGGCGTCATATTCATTAATCTTAATTATGTAATTTTCTTTTTACTTCTACATATCTGTTGCTTTCCAGCCTGAGTTTCAGCTCAATATACACCAATCAACCATAACATTAAAGCCATCTCCTAGTTTCTACATTCATTCTTTTTATCAGCCACATTTACAATATGTGTGCACTCTATATTTACAAAGCTTTAATTAATCTGTTGCTTTGCATACTTTGTAAGCTCCCTTTCACTGTGTTCTTCAGTAGTCAGGACCCACCTGAAAACATCACAGAAAAGGTATTACTTGGGTCATAGATCATTCTCGGCTGGTTAATGACTGTTGCACTGGTATAAGTGGATCAGACACATCAGTGCAAATTACATATACAAAAGAAACTTCAAAGACAATTAACCAGTGTTGAAGCGACACTACCAGATTGTGTGTGTGTGTGCATATAAAACTATTATCCACCTAGCTGTCTCTAAGGAGCCATTGTGAACATAATTTTCTGCATTTCCTGGGGCTGCACACATCAGATGGCAGAAGTAATCTTATCCAGTCTTGCAAGCACTTGTTGAAAAAGAACAATATGGCAATGGGAACCATTCTGCTCTACAGTGGAAAGCAGGCCTTTGTTAGCAAACTAGCACAACCAATCAACAACAATTAAGAATCAAAGTCATTTTGGATCTATTATATAATTGTATATGACATATGGTCATACGCGACATTATTCCCCCACCTATCAGAGCAACATTTATACACAGGGCCACATTCATGGCAAGAAAGATAGCAAGATGTTATTAATTTACTAATACAGTTTTATTTTAGGTATGATGAGGCTGTAATCTTTTTAAGTTTGACTTTTGTGTTGCTTAAGTTCTGTTCTCACAATTCAAGAAAAAAAAATATTAACCTCTGCCCCTCCTAGACACGTGACCCTTTTTCAGCCAAAACATGCACCAGTGCAGCGAGCCGCAGTGCAGCCAGGCCAGGTTGACGGGCACGGGTAATCCTGCCGCTTTAATCCATTTCCCATTTGAAGAAAGCATTCTAAATCTGCAGCAAATCAACAATTATGTCCAACATCTGTTTAACAAACTGCATCCCGATTGCAGCCCTGAGGCACAGTACAGACACCTGCAATGAAGCTGAAGAAGGGAATACCAGTCACACATCATTAGCGCCATCATCTGCAATCATTGGAAACCATGGCAAATGAGGCGGAATGATATAAACAAATGCTACTCATATATTGATGCATAATCCAATCTAATAAAATAGAGTTTCGATTTTTATTTTTTATTTAAATGTGAGGAAAACACATGGGTGCATTAAATTATAGAGAAGGAGATACATTTGAAAGTTACTGACATACACTGATACAACTCTAGCTTGTACATAGCACTTACGTCTCATTTAATGAGAGAGCTTATACTAAGTAATTCTGGAATATAGAACATTCAATATGCCATTGAGATTTGTTATTATTATTTATTTTTACATCAGCTAGTCTACATGGACAACATTGCCAAAAGCATTCTGTCATCTCATCTGCATATGAACTTCACTGACATCCCAGTCTAAACTCAGCCCTAGGGGTTTAATATGATGTCAGATGACCCATTGCAGCTTTAACAGCTTCAACTCTTCTAGGAAGGTTTGCCAAAAATTTAGTAGTGCGTTTAAGGGAATTATTTAGTTATAAATACATTTCTGCCAAAACATATTTGTGGTGTCAGTCATGTTCGGACAGGAAGGGGCCATATCCAAACTGTTCTCACAGATTTTGGAGCATGAAATTGTCCAAAATCTCTTGGAATGCTGAAACATTAAGGGTTCCTTTCACTCAAGAACTTTTGACTAAAGGGCCATCCCAAAACCACCAAATTTTACCCACTGCACAATGCACCTCAGCATTGGCCAACCACTTTGTGGCTGAGTTGCTGTTGTTCCCAAGCAAATATTCCACAGTTTACTGTGGAATATGTAGTAGCAAGGAAATTTCATGATTGGACTTGTTGCACAGGTGGCATTCTATCACATTATCATTCACAAAGCTCCTGAGAGCGACCCATTTTCTCACAAATGTTTGTAGAAGCAGTTTGCATGCCTAGGTGCTTGGTTTTGTACACCAGTGGCCAGGAAAGTGACTGGAACACCTAAATTCAATTATTTTTTTTATAGATGAGGGAATACTTTTTAGTAATATACTGTACTTCTTTCCTCAAACATAATGGACATAAGTGGGTCATGCTCAAGATCTGAGTAAAACATTTCCTAAATCAGATATGCTTTGTGTTCTGTATGTAATGGATACTTGACAAGTTTTAACTTTGATTTTAGGTCTGCTTGTTAATAACTATTCACCTACTAACAGCAATTGCTTATGGGTCAAAAGAATTTATTTGTATTCCTTGCTACAGTCTTTAAACTTTATGGACTGGCACATCTCAACACTGTTCTAGAGTAATTAGATGCTACACACCATTCAGGAACAATGGCTTGCAAATCCACAAATGTTTCTAATTAGGGACCATGTCCTCCTTGGTATCTTAGACACACACACACACAAGTGCTGGAGGTATCTTGGAAACTTGCGCACTGGCTTAGAGAAGAACATTTTATTGTTTTTCAAGGGCAGATCAGTGAGCTTTCAACATGCGGCCTACCTTACTAAAGTGTACTAGCAAGGATACATTAAATGTGACTCATCCAATCCATTGTGGACAAGCCACAAATGGGAAATTATATTCTGTGAAGTCTTTACCTAGAGGTAATTATATTAATTAGGAGCTATCCAATTCACCTTAACAGTAACAGGCATTGCAAATAAGCCAGAAAAAATTCAGGAACACTGAAAATGCCAAACGCAAAGGTTCCATTAATTTCAGAGCAGCCTTAAAGCACTGACCTTGGTAGAGAAAGAAGCCTGTGCTGTGAGCTGCCATCCAAGGCTGACGCGTCATCACAGCCCTCACTGCTTTAGCTAAGTCTGCACAGCAGCGACGTGGGAGTTGATGATGCGCATTTAGTCGAGCATGGCTGAGACAGAGAAGCAGTGTGGCTTGCAGGACAAGGGCCCAGGAACAGAAGGGCCTTAATTCCAGTAATGAGCAACACAATATGAGCAGACAGTGTGGAGCACACCATGTCCTCCCAATTCAGTTGGCCAGTGCCTAAGCATCATGGCCTGATCTCCATCAGATAGACAGAACATCCCATATAATTATATAAAAAAATGATTTAAAAAAAAAAGAAAAAAATCCATATTCTTTTGATTAAGGGGCTGAGAACATGCCTTTATTCTGGTGCAGAGAAAGGAGAAAAAACGCAGGCATCCTGAATTTGATTAGCAACTAGTGTAGGAACCAAACCTGAGTTTCCGTGAGGTGTATTAGCTGTCAATTACATCTATGAAGCGAATCTGTGGTGCAAAATTACAAAGCAAAGACAAGAGAGCACACGTTGCTTTCCATGAGGCCTTGTAAGTTCAGCTGGAGCTCTCTTTTTTTATGACTCAACATCTGCCACTGTTATCAGCATGATAATGAGAAAGCAAGCTCCACTCTTTCACATTACCTGTGCAGTTTGTTGAGAACTGATCGATTTGTCAAACATCTGTTGAATCTGCATGACGGTTACAAATTCAGGCTAAAAAACATAGCGAGAAAGTGCGCATGTGACTCTCCCAAGAGACAGGATGTTGTCCAGCATCCCAAACTAGCACCTACTCTACAAAGGTAAAACAATACACGGTGAAATGAGTGACAGAAGGGAGTCCAAAGACAAGAGTTTTGATGCAATGGAAAGCAAGTGGTATCTATAACATTAAATTGATTATGTGAACAGTGACCAACAGCTGTCAAATCAGCATTTGGGAAGTCTAAAGTAGCTCTAAAAGTAAGAATTAGATCACCACCAATTGTGTCATACTGCTGAGGTGGGGTGGGGTGTGGGGTGGCCTGAGCCCAAATGGTGGAACAAAGTAAAGCATGTGGAGCGACTGGCCTCATTCATACTCAGTGGGAGAAGTGATGAGGAGGGGGAGTATGAGTGAATACGGTTTAACAGCAAAGCCCTATCATATCCTTCAAAGTAAGGATTCTATCTTCTATAGAGTAAGGATAAGCCTGTACTGAGACCCTGCAAAAGATCCAGAGAGCACGGGCTGGTGAATTTACATGGCAGTCAACATCAGATAAAGCATACAAACCCAGCATTCCTCAAATGAGATGTATACAAAATCATACTCAGATTAGTTAACTTCCTGTGGAAAGCAACATAGATCTCTTTTGGTTCTGCTATGTTAAGGAGGTACAGCCATCAGCCTCAAGTCTCCCATACAGGAGAGGGTGAATTTGACAAATATGTATTGCCACTCTATTTAAAGATATTAATGTTTTGACACAGAACCACTGCACTAATGTTGCCATTGTACTATTATGGGTACAATCATTTGTTTTCCCCCTTTCACATACTGTACTGAACACTGTGTTCTCTGCGTAATCAATCCTGCAGTTGCTCAGTGTTCTTTAAATACTGAGAACATCCATGATATTCTCAGTAAAGCATTTGGTCGTCATATTACCGACCACTTCTCCCATCCGTCGCAGTGGGTGTTGTTCCAGTCTACACGCCCTGTTACTGGTGTTAGCTTCTCATTCGAATTCAGTAGTTCCACCTTAAATGCTGCAGCGGTTGTTTGCAAGTGCTGCACCATTTAAGGTGGAAGGGACAATTCGAATAAGGACCTGGCGGACGGGGAGCCAACTTCATTAAGTTAGTGGTAGAAAAACTTGCACCATTACTAAGTCTTGACTGAGCCACCTGGCTAGTAGTGCAAAAATGAGACCACCATTCTCTCCAATATGGTTCAGACCCTAGCACATATAACGTTATTGGCTTATTTCTCTTTTCACGCTGACCGAACCTCGGCATTAATGCTAGCATGCTAGCAGCTGGCTGCAATGTTCAAAGCAAGAAGCAAGCGAGCATCCCTCCAGTTGCACACCCCTGTTCATAACTAAAGATACAAATGCTGTTTCAAGGGGGCTCTAGAGCTAAAGATACTGAAGCTACCTGCATTTAAACGGTCTGAGTGATTGACTGATGTGCTTCCAACTGTGTGCAGGGCGTCATATGCACCAAACTTAAGGTTATGCCCGTTTATAACTGAATTGCACCATTAGACTCACTAACCCGGCTATATATGTGTTCAATGCTTTGTTTCCTTTTCTGTTTGGTTACCTTTCGTCTCCTGGTTTCAGCAGAGCCGCTCCACACAAAGCATTGATAAATGACTCGTAGGTTTTGCCTCCAATTGTCCACTTTAAAGCCGTTCACATGGGAGCACCCGGCCGGACACATGACAGAAACCACATGCAGGGTTTTATATGTGTGTTTTCAGTTCAGGAAACGTGTCCCACAAGAATTCAGAGCCCAGAACTAGCTGTTAACGCTAGCTGTGTCCAGAGTGTTTTCCGAATGAATATGGAACAAGGTCCAGGTCAAAAACCGTTCATCTGCGAATTCAAAGTGCTCTTCGTTTTCTCTAATTTTACTCCATTTGTGCGTTTCCTCGCGTTTCTGGCCTCTCCTGTGATGCGTTTCTCTTAAATATTCAATCTCTACTTCCACTCAACAGATTTTTTTTTTACGGTCGGCAACAGCATTATGGATTTGAAGAGTACACCATGAGCTCTACGGGTCCCGTTCACTTTGTTTTTTGATTGGCTGCTACACAACAGTCTCTCTGCCGTTTGGTTAGCTATTTGGTACTATTTCCCTTTGATGCCACGCCCATACGTCTAACAGTGGCAATTTGATTGGCCAAAATACATGCCTTTGAAACAGCGAGGGGTGAATTTACCGGTGAAAAGTCGCCAATCAGATGAGGGTAGTTTACTCCTTTAAATTACAGAGTAATTAAATAAGAAAGTATCGTATATATATATATATATTATTGTCGTTTAAACAAATTTCAATAAGAGTGCCAAGTGCTGACTTACTTACTTACAATAATTACTTTTAGTTTTTTTTCTTTGAGCAAATATATTTTCACTGCTCAGATATATGGTTTCAGATATATAGTATTTTATTTTATTTATTTATTTATTTTTTTGTATGGTTCTGGAGAGACCAGTGAAGTTTAGGTCAGGGGTCGGCAACCTTTACCACTCAAAGAGCCATTTGTACCTGTTTCACACAGTGAAGAAAACACTGGGAGCCATAAAACCCTTCTGAAATTTTAAATGAAATAACACTGCACATAACAGTTTTTTTTTTGCCTTTGTGCTATGTATAAAAAAACTATACTGTGTTACATTTATGAAATCAATGAACGACTGCAGAGAAAATGAAATAACATTTCTGAATGCAACAAAACATTTTTAACTCCGCAAAAAAGCCGTTGGGTTGAAGGTTAAGTAAAATACTCAATGTCTAATTGAGTCCTTGTAGTAATGAAAAAAAAAACAATTTTAACTTAGAAAAAAGATGTTGGGTTGACGGTTAAGTAAAATACTCAGTGTCTATTTGAGTCCTTATAGTAATGAAAAAAAAACACTTTTAACTCAGAAAAAAAGATTTTGGGTTGAAGGTTAAGTAAAATACTCAATGTCTTTTTGAGTCTTTGTAGTAATGGGAAAAAATGCAGAACTGAAAGTATCCACTGGCAGCAAACAAAAATGCTGTCCTCTCTCTGCGTGCCATCATCCTTTTACTGGCGCCGTGCAGATGTCAACCTGAATTAAAAAATGTCTATTTTACTGAACAATTAAAAATATGAATATCTTTTTCAAGAAACCGCACACTGGCGGGTGTCGCATATTGGAAGTTTTGACGTGTATTAGGAGCGACAAAAATATTTTAAATATTAAATATAAAAATATTTTAGATGTTACAAGATCGCCATAATCTTCATAGAATTACATTTTTGAAAATGAACGAACTAAAATAAAATACATTTTAATTAAATGCTCATTAATTATTTTCAAAAGCTGAGCCGCATCAGAGGGATCAAAGAGCCGCATGCGGCTCTGGAGCCGCGGGTTTGCCGACCCCTGGTTTAGGTAGATGGTATAGTGCAGTACTAAATGATACAGAGCAAGTTGTGGGACTAAAAACTGAATTGGTGAAGGCTGTTAATAGCATTGATAGATCATGTTTGCCAGAGAATTGTGGTGCATTATGGCTTAATGCCTCGTACTAGGTGGCCATTGACAATTTATGATGTTTCACAGAAGTAAAGAGGATGTAAAGGGATATGAATAACGGCATACATTAGTGGCTAGGGATGCCACAGTGCCGCAGAGAGGGGTACTGGAGTTACCACTCACAAGTTTAGTTGAGGAATGTAAATGTGCAAAGGTGAGTCAGGATGGAAGGATGAAGTGGTAAAAGCAGCAGTGCCTGTCACAAAAGCAGGAAGGATGTGGAATCCAAAAGTGGCCATGCAAGTAACCAGAAGCTCATATCTGGCAACCCGTTTTGCTGTTTCTGTACCCGTATGGAAGCTGTTTTGATCGCTCGGGTTTTCCTGTTTACTCGTTTCCACTGTTATTTCTATATTTATATCTGTTTTTGTAACCTACTAACCATCCATAGATCTATCTTTTAGATTGTCTCCGCAGGAATATTCATTACAGAGGCACTAAAACTGCCACCGGACCCTGGAGTAACGTTCTTGGTGTAAGTTACTAAAATGAACTAAAAGCGGTAAGTACCTGCAATTCCATGGCTACTACTGGCTGTTTTGCCTGCTCAGAGTGTGGCATGTTTAGTTTAACCCCCTTTTCCACCTCTAGCGATAAAGATAGTGGTTGTGTTTGTACTAAGTGTCAGCTAGTTAGCTCTCTGGTGGATAAAGTGGACCAGTTAGAAGTGCGCATCCGGAGCTTATTATTGTTAAGAGATAAACAGCGAGATTCAGTGTTAGCAACTCCGGGTGCCTTAGGGAGTGTTAGCACCCCCACGACTCCGTCGTTAAAGCCCTCACAGCGGGGTGAATGGGTGACGTCTCGGCGTCATAGCCGGAAAGCTAAGGCTGATGCTAACACTGAGGCCAAAGCTAGCCCACCGGGACACCACGCTCCTCCGATTCGCGTGTCAAACAGGTTTGCCCTGCTCAGCAAAGCACCCGCTGAGGAGCCTGTTAAGAGTGCTCTGGTTATAGGAGACTATTGTTCGACACGTGAAATTAGCTACTCCTTTAGGGGCGCCGGCAGTAACAGTTAGCTGTTTATCGGGAGCCAGAGCGCCGGATATTAGTGGCAACCTTAGACTGTTAGCTAATAGGAGATATTCGAGGGTAGTCATTCATGTAGGGCCAATGATATTCGTCTGCGGCAGTCTGAGGTAACTAAGGGTAATATTACAGAGGTGATTAAACTGGCCCAGACGATGTCCGATGCCGTAATCTGCTCTGGCCCCATACCAATGCAGCGTGGCGACGAAGCTTACAGCAGACTTTGGGCGTTAAACTGCTGGATGTCCAAGTGGTGTTCCGAAAATCAAGTGGGCTTTATAGACAATTGGTTACGTTTTGAGGGCAAGCCTGGTCTTATAGGTAGGGATGGTATCCACCCCACGTGGGAGGGTGCTGCCTTACTTTCTTGCAGCATAGCACATAGTCTTTTAGTTAGTCAGCAGAGTAGTGTAGATAGCTGCTGACAATCCAGAGCCGGGACAAGGCCGCAGACAGACAGGCTAAACCGACCGTCTGCGAACTGTCTTGAGGCGCCACCCAGGTTCAACTGTATTGAGACTGTGTCTTTCCCCCGAACTAAATGTAAAAGTAGAAAAACAAAATCAGCCTGTTTCAGCAACCTAATCAATATTAAATCATACACAACACCTAGCAGCAACACCTCAGAACTAAAATTTGGGTTACTCAACATAAGATCACTAAACTCAAAAGTACTCATCGTAAATGATATTATAAGTGATCATAAATTCAATGTTTTCTGTCTCACGGAAACGTGGGTTAGACCAAATGAATATTTAGCACTAAATGAAGCCACCCCCCTAGGCTATAATTATGCACAGAGCCCAAGAATATCAGGCAAAGGAGGTGGAGTATGTGTAATTTACCAAAATACCCTAGAAATTAGTCTTAAACAATGTGACACCTTCTCTTCTTTTGAGGTTCTCTCCACTATTATTACAAATCCGGTCACAAAAAAGGACGCATTTTTATTATGCAACATTTACAGACCACCAGGGTCTTACTTAGAATTTCTGAAAGAATTCAACGATTTTGCTACAAACCTAGCGGTGTGCAATCATAAAGTTATAATTGTAGGAGATTTCAATATCCATTTTGAGAAGGAAAGTGACCCACTAAAAAGGCATTTACCTCAATCTTAGACTCTATTGGTATTACTCAAAATGTAACAGGGCCTACACACTACTGCAGCCACACTTTAGACTTAGTTCTGACACTAGGTCTTAACATTGACAAAATTAATATCTTACCGCAATCCTCAGCAATCTCCGATCATTACTTAATTTCATATGAGCTACGTTTTAGCCATAATATATGTAAGAACCCTCGCTATTCTACAAGGCGTATAATAAAACCATCTACCGCCCTACAATTTATAGAAAACCTACCAGAACTATCGACCCCAGTTCCACTCCATCAGACCCAATGGACCTAGATGTACTAACTGATTACCTAGAAAATACCTGTCGATCTACTTTAGAAAAGGTAGCACCACTTAAAAGATTTTATGGACTTTTTTAATAATAAAATTGAGAATATTAGACAACAAACTCAAGCCACAGGATCAAATCCATCCTGGCTGCCACCCGATGTGAATGATATAAAACATAATATAACTGTAAAAGAAAGACTTGAAACCTTTTACCCACTCCCACAATTAGAACTAGAGAAGATTATCGCCTCCGCAAACTGTACAACTTGCACACTTGATGCAATTCCCACAAAGTTGCTCAAAGAAGTACTACCAGCTATTATTGATCCTCTTTTAACTATAGTAAACTCATCCCTTAGTCTGGGCCATGTACCCAAAGCTTTTAAACTAGCAGTTATTAAACCTATGATCAAGAAACTAAATCTTGATGCTAGTACACTGTCTAATTACAGGCCTATTTCTAATTTGCCATTTCTGTCTAAGATCTTAGAAAGAGCTGTGGCCCAACAACTTAGTTCATATCTACATAAGAATCATATATATGAAAAATTCCAATCTGGATTCAGGCAACATCATAGTACAGAGACAGCTCTAGTCAAGATAACAAATGATCTTCTTCTTGCCTCTGATCAAGGCCACGTATCCCTGTTGGTGCTTCTTGACCTAAGCGCAGCCTTCGATACAATAGACCACAATATTCTCATAGAAAGGTTAGAAAACATTTTTGGAATCACAGGGACAGCCCTATTATGGTTCAAATCTTACTTAACGGAACGTTATCAATTCGTAAAAGTAAACAATCTAAATTCAAATTATTCTAAAGTAAGATTTGGAATTCCACAAGGCTCTATTTTAGGACCATTATTATTTACATTATACATTTTACCGCTAGGCACAGTTATAAGAAACCATGACATTAACTTTCACTGTTACGCAGACGACACACAATTGTATATTTCAGCCAAGCCCGATGACAAACACAGATTAAAGAAAACAGAGGACTGTGTAAAAGACGTGAAAGGCTGGATGTTGCGTAACTTCCTCCTTCTAAACAGCAACAAAACAGAGGTCCTGCTTTTGGGTCCAAAAGTGGCAAGAAATAAATTATCAGATTTAATTTTAAATCTCACTGACTTTCCAGTTAAACCTGGTTCAGCAGCAAAAAATCTTGGTGTCATAATTGACCCGGATTTATCATTTGATCAACACATAGGTAGTATCACTAGGACAGCTTTTTTACATCTTCGCAATATTGCTAAGATTAGAAATGCCTTATCCCTTCAGGACGCAGAAACATTAGTACATGCCTTTATTACTTCAAGGCTTGACTACTGTAACGCACTACTGTCAGGATGCACCAGCAGCAATTTAAGAAAACTTCAACTAGTTCAAAATGCTTTAGCTAGGGTCCTCACTAAAACTAGAAAATTTGAACATATCAGCCCAGTTTTATCATCTGTTAAATTCCGCATTGACTACAAAATTTTGTTATTAACATATAAAGCTCTACATGGGCTTGCTCCTGGATATCTTCAAGATACAATTTCTTATTATGAGCCTCCATGTTCACTCAGATCACAGAATACTGGATTTTTAATTGTTCCCAGAATTCAGAAGGCCTCAGCTGGGGGAAGAGCTTTTTCTTATAAAGCCCCCAGACTCTGGAATGATCTTCCAGAAAATGTTCGGGACTCAGACACAGTCGCAATCTTCAAATCTAGGCTAAAAACACATTTGTTTAGTTTATCTTTTGGTAGCTAATGCTCCCCCATAGATAAAGGCGGCAGATCCGGGGGGTCCATGGACACAGGGAATTATAGTAAACTGAGAAGCTGGTGCTGTCGTCCCGCCGCTTCTCGCGATCACTCAGGTTTCTTGACGGTGGAGCGGAGGGATGCCAGTGTTTCAGGATGCTCCCGTGTCTGTGTGTCCTCCTGGTTCTCTCCTTTTAGTTAAAGCTGTCATAGTCAGATCTGCCGGAGTCATTATCCACTCTCTGGAAATTTTCATATTTTCTACTTTACAAACACAAAACAGTTCAAAACTAATTCCATCCATTTACATCTTTCCGAGTAAACAACTGCCCACCTGTCTGTCTGGACACTGATGGATGACTGTCGAGACCCTCCTCCACGCTTCAGACCAGCTGCCCACGCTCCAGCAACCACCAAGTGCCTTGAAGCTGTCCCTACACTGAAGTTCTCATGGACTCCTAACTATCATCACCAGTAGATTGACCAAAGGAGGATGGGTCACCCCTTGTGAGCCTTGGTTCCTCCCAAGGTTTCTTCCTCAGCTGGGGGAGTTTTTCCTTGCCACTGTCGCCACTGGCTTGCTCACTTGAGGGTTTTACATTTGTTTTTACATTTCATGTCAAATCTTTGTCTTACTGGAATTCTTTGAAGCTGCTTTGTGACAACATCAGTTGTGAAAAGCGCTATATAAATAAATTTGATTTGATTTGATTTGAAGCTCATTAGAGCTAAGGGATTTGACTGGCCAACTACAAAACGAAAGAGCAGACAAGTCGTATTAAGTTTTTGCTGGGAGCATCTTATGACGTCTTTAAAACACCACAAAATCTTGGACAGTTTAATCTGAGTAAATGTAACATTTTAAAGGAAAAATATGTTCATTCAAAATTTCACAGTGTCAACAAATCCCAAAAAAGTTGGGACAAGTAGCAATACGTGGCTGGAAAAAGGAAATTGAGCATATAACGAAGAGCTGGAAGACCAATTAACACTAATTAGGTCAATTGACAACATAATTGGGCATAAAAAGAGCTTCTCAGAGTGTCAGTGTCTCTCTGAAGCCAAGATGGTAAGAGGATCACCAATTCCACCATTGTTGCGCAGAAGTATAGTGCAGCAATACCAGAATGGTGTTACTGTTGAAAATAATTTTTTTACACTCTCTTCCTCACATGAACTCTAAGATAATGCAGGATGCAACCACCTTGGTGACTTTGTATAATGTAATTACCATGAGGTGCCTTTTGTTCCAACCATTTGGGCCAAGCTGCAGACAGACTGGAAGTCCCCGACACAGCAGGGGTTCTCCATTTCTGTTAACCTGATTGCTATGGTAATTGATTAGGTGTGGTTAAGGGTGGGAGGATCACTGTGTTATTCTTAAAAGGGTATTGTACAGAGAGAGTTTCAGACTTGTTTAGGAAGAGACCCATGCGCACCCAAAAAACTTAATTTCATCTCTACTTTTTGAGTCTCCTCTCCTATTTTCAAGAAACAATTGCCAGCAGAAAAACAACAACTTCCAGCAATGAAAGCAGGAACAAAAGAACAAATTTTAAAAGACAACATTACCCAGTGTAAAATAGCAAAGACTTTTAAGTTATCATCATCAACCGTGCATAACATCATCAAAAGGCTCAGAGAATCTGGAACAATTGCCGTGTGTAAGGGTCAAGGCCGTAAAATTCTAATGGATGCTCGTGATCTCCGGGGCCCTTAAACGTCACTGCACCTCAAACAGGAATGCCACTGTCAAGGAAATAACAAAATGGGCTCAGGAATACTTCCAGAAAGCATTGTCAGTGAACACAATCCACTGTGCCATCCGCCGTTGCCAGCTGAAACTCTACAGTGCACAGAGGAAGCCATTTCTAAGCAAGCTCCACAAGCTCAGACGTTTGCACTGGGCCAGGGGTCTTTTAAAATGGAGTGTGGCAAAATGGAAGAATGTTCTGTGGTCAGATGAGTCATGATTTGAAGTTCTTTATGGGACATTGGGACGCCATGTCATCCGGACCAGAGAGGACAAGGATAACCCAAGTTGTTATCAACGCTCTGTTCAGAAGCCTGCATCACTGATGTTATGGGGTTGCATAAGTGCTTATGGCATGGGCAGCTTGCATGTCTGGAAAGGCACCATTAATGCAGAGAATTATGTTCAGGTTATGAACAACATATGCTCCCATCTAAACATCGTCTCTTTCAGGGAAGACCCTGCATTTTTCAACAAGATAATGCCAGACCACATTCTGCAGCAATCACAACATCATGGCTACGTAGGAGAAGGATCCTTGTACTGAAATGGCCAGCCTGCAGTCCAGATCTTTCACCTATAGAGAACATTTGGCGCATCATAAAGAGGAAGGTGTGACAAAGAAGGCCCAAGATGATTGAACAGTTAGAGGCCTGTATTAGACATGAATGGGAGAGCATTCCTATTTCTAAACATGAGAAACTGGTCTCCTCTGTCCACAGATGTCTGTTGAGTGTTGTAAGAAGGGGGGATGCCACACAGTGATAAAAAATGGCCTTGTCCCAACTTTTTGGGTATTTTTTGACACCATGAAATTTTAAAACAACATATTTTTCCCTTAAAATTATACATTCTCTCAGTTTAAATTTTTGATCTGTGATTTGTGTTCTATTCTGAATAAAATACTAGATGTTGGCACCTCCACATCATTGCATTCAGTTTTTATTCACAATTTGTTTAGTGTCCCAACTTTTTTGGAATCCGGTTTGTAAAAAGGTCAGGTTTGTGTGTGAGGGGGAATGTTTTGGAGAATGTGTGCAGGCTACAAATATTGGTAGATGGGGTGAAGCATCAGATTAGAAATTGCTGGTCAGCATAGGTAAAAAAAAAAACTGCAGGTCCCAGAGTGCATTGTGTTAACTACACTGAGGCCAGACATGGTGCTCTACTCTGAAAGTAAATGGATAGTTTATTTCATAACGTTAACAGTTCCATTTGAGAAAGTAATAGATTAAGATGGGATGTACCTACATGATGATTCCTATTAAGAGCTAGTGATGCAGTGGGTGGTTTGGGTACTCATGTGCTGGTCTCAATGAGTTACCATAGTTTTAAGGGTAGCTGGTTGCTGATCAGATCATAAACGGCCACAGTAACCCGAGTGGGTAGTTGTAGGATACCATTAAATGTTGCTAGATGTTGCTGGTTGCTGATCAAATCATAAACGGCCACAGCAACCTTAGTGTTGAGGTGTAGGAACAATTTATGTATGCAGGTAGGAAGAGAGTGTGGTGGGTCTTATCTGAAGCTCTAATTAATTGGCCTAGGATATTTTACATCTTATCCTGTGTATGATTACGATTTCCAGATCTATAAAACATGCAATCCTGCCATTAACCTGAGTGTAGTATGTTAGTATTTTGAGCCTGGTTTCACGCCCTCGTCTCGTTTAGTCTGTTTTCTTTTCTCAGCACATGGCTTTGTTTTGTTTATGTTCATGCCCCGCCTTTGTTCCGCCTCCTCGTCTTTTCCCTTGTGATCCGTTTCAGGTGTTTCACGTTTGTTATCGTATTTAAGTCCCCTTCCCTCACTTCCTGGTGTCGTTCATTGTTCCTAGTTTCTTGTACCGCTGTCGTTGTACCTTGTTACGTGTTTCGTTCGAGTTGTTCCTTAAGCCGTGTTGTTTGTAGTGTTCCTCGTGTCTTTTGCTCGTTTCACGCTCGTTTCATGCCCCAGTCCTGTTGTGTTTGTTTCGTTGAGTTTTGTTAAATAAAGTCTGTGTTCTTAGCGTTTGCGTCCGCCCTCCGTCAGTCCGCACCCCTCATCCCCCATCGCCCCTGACACCTGGCCTATGTAATACTCAGCAGGTAATTGTTATGAAACAAAGCTTTACTTTAAAAAGCTTGTGTTTACTCTTAAACAATTTCAAATATTATTCAAATTTGTGATGTATATGAAATTGATATAGTACCAGTATTAATGGATTTGAGATTTTTTTCCCTATAGGGTTGAGATACTCAAAGGTGACTGTCCAGGGATGGTACACAAAACATGGCTAGCTGTCTAGGGCTCCATGCTTGACATGTACAGGCCAAGAGCTTTATGTTCAAGTGAGGCAGCACATGGTATTTCATGCAAACCATAGTCACAATATATGTCATAAGTCTCAAGATGTTAAGACTCACAAACAAGAATGACCTGAAAATCCCATCATTCACTGCAGCATCACAAATTTGCTCTTGTGAGGTTACTTCTCAATATTGTCCTTCTGAAGGAAGTTCTTTTTAAGAATACAAGGCCATTCTTTGTGTTCTTGGAATTAATAAATAGCCCAGGCCTTTTCATATTTTGGTCTTCCTAACTTTTTGGCTTTATTAATTTAAGTGATTTTAGTAAGATATTTCCCAGCTTCATGTTCAAATTTTCAAGGTCCACCTTCAGTGGTTTAGCTGTTATGGCAGCTGCACCATTAAGTTTGAACAGAAAAAGAAAATAACACAAAGAAGCTGAGCAACTTTGTAATGTTAAGGAACGTAGGCGGATATTTAGCCGGAAAAAAACGACTGTTGTTTGTACATGGCTAACATTTAACTTGTCTGTAAGTTTTTTCACTGTTTGAATTACTACAGAAACATATTTGTAAATCAAGTTTTGTAGTTTTTTAGCCTTTTCAGTCTGTGTTTTTACTTTAATGCAGTTACATCTCTTTGAAATTTATAGAGAATTTAGAGTTAGTTCCATGTACTGTAACTAAATCACAGCCCCCTAATTACTGGGTAAGTACAGAGAAAGCACCTGTTAAGAAAGCAGTAACATAAGTAAGTGAAGTGTATGCTACTAGAAATATGTGTTTATTACTGGGCATCTTACAAACATTTTACAAATAAGGCAAGTAACTACGTTCCGAATCCAAACATAATTATAGATTATAAAATTGAATTCAAAATATGACAATTTATGCAAGTGACTATTACTGTCATATCTTATAATTAAGTAATGCAGCTATTATTTTGAATTCACTGTAGTTCTGAATGTAATTATAGATTAGGGTGACCATATTTAAGTTTTCAAAAAAGAGGACACCTAGGACAGGTTGGTAGCACAAATGCAACTGTAACAGTAATAATCAGAAATTGTTAGATCTACAAATGCACTGTAAATGGTTTGTTATGATGCAGAATGGGTTGGAAAAATATGATGAGAGATGACGTAAAGGGGAGGAGAGAGAGAGAGGGAGAGAGAAGCGAGCAGAGAAGGTGGTTGGATGTATGCTTTAGCTCGCAGTTAACTAGTAGCCAGAGTAACAGTGTGTTCTACATTAAAAAGTGAACTTCATGCTCGAGTCTCTTTCACTTCTTGCCTCCCCGTCCAAACCACACTACCCTGCACCAGCGGAACCGACCTACTATTGAATCAGGGAAGAACAAAGAACCCACATTAATGGCTGTACAAGAGGTATCGCTTTTACACTGGTGGCAGCGGCCTTTTTTGAATTGAGCTTCCCGCGCCTTTCACGGGTGACGGAGTAGAGCCTTTTAGTTCGTGGATTCAGCTTTTTGAGGTTGTTCTTGATGTTTCAACGGCACAGTTGGAGAAAGCAAAACTACTAGCTGCTAGACTAAGTGGCCCTGCATTTTCATACTGGCAGAGTTTACCTTCACTAGTGAAAGCAGATTACGAGCAAGCTAAAGCTCGTTTGAGCACAGTTTTTGGATGAGCTTCATTTTTGGCTGCTTTCCAAACACATCTAACTGCCCGCCCTCGCAGACCCCAAGAACCTCTCGAAGTTTATGCTGCTGATGTCACTAATTTAGTGATGGAAGCTTTTCCCCAATATGGTGCAGAAGCACAGAGCTGTGAAATTTTTCGGTGATTTGTGACTGGTTTAGATGCTTCTCTCCAGTTAAAAATTCATGAACATGGGGCTGTGACTTTAGAGGCTGCATTGAAAGGATTGATAAACCTAACTAGTCCTTTACCATTATGTAGAGTGGTTATTGTCCTAGCAACAGCCAATACCGAAGTCGGAGGAGGCTGTGGTTCAACAATGCCCACATACGAGTCAACAAAATCAAGACTTAAATTATTACCATTCATGGTGACAGCAACCACCATCTCTGATAAAGGAGGTACAGTGACAGGAAAGGCGGCAACTGCTGTGCACTGTAGTGGAATGGGATGTTGCAGTGGGGCAAAGTGAAAGTGGCAGCTCAGTGTGAACGAGCCCAACTAGCATTGACAGTGTCTGCACATTCGCTTGTTATGCCTGTGGCTGTTACGCCACAAACAGGCTCTGGCTTACAGTATCCAATAGCCGACATAACAGCTGCTATTGCTCACCTTAGAACAGAACTGCAAGATTTGAAACAAACCCATCTGAAGCATACTGAGAGTAGACTGGATCAACTCACTCAGCAAGTGTCTGACTTTCAACGGTTACCACCAAACACTGGCCACCCTACACATCTGCGATATACGGCGGTGAACCACACTTGCCCAGAGAGACATCACACACTCTAGGACAGTCTTCATCATTATAGCTGCGTGGACTGCTGTGTCACCTAGCCGCGTGTTCAGACCAGAGGACGGCAACCCCTTCGTGACGACTTCTCACCACCTCGACGTCAGCGTCCAGCACCTGAATGGACTATCCATGCTAGGGACCAATGTTCCTTCTCTTCTGATGACTACGCTACAAGGCTTCAAATACCTGAACATTCTTACCAAAATATGCACCACCAGCATTCAGATTACTGGGAGGACCACTCTCCTCCAAGGCATCGCCGTGACAGGTACTCTGTTCGCTCCCCTTCCAGGGAATGCCATTCACACCGTAATCACCACACCTCTTGTACCATCACAAGTCACATAGAACCCGTTCACCATCCCCTGCTTCATACCATACACAAGCACGACACCCCCCCTTCACATTCATCACCTTCAGCCCAACATAGTAGATCTCACCCCTCACGTCACTGTTGCCCCTTACGCCGTGTCCATTTTTCCACACCATGTGATCTCTCAGCCCCTACGTCCACCCACAATCAGGAAAACTACTAGAAGCTGGCATTGTGGACCAAATGGCAGCTTCATCAAATCACTTGGTCCCCACCAAACCTGTTGACACTAATGCTAACACATCCCCTGCTCCATTTATACACATTATCCTTTCAGGCTCTGAACAACATGCCCTGATTGACACTGGTTCCGGTCTTTCCCTTATTGCGGATGAGTGTTGTAAAAGTATTCCTGCCCTGGCTTCTCAACCCATTAGTAAGTCCTTTGACTTGGCATCCTCAGTGACTGGACATTTACTGGATATGATAGGTTGTGTTACAACCCCAGTGCGCATTGGTGATGTTACATTAACCCACACTTTCCATGTTGTGCGTAGTTCAAGCCACCCTGTGATTTTAGGATGGGATTTTCTCACTCAACATAATGTGACCTTGTCTGTACCTCACGCGCACTTACAGCTGTACGACACTGTTGTGCCTTTTGCCCCACTGCAACATCCCATTCCACTACAGTGCACAGCAGTTGCCGCCTTTCCTGTCACTGTACCTCCTTTATCAGAGATGGTGGTTGCTGTCACCATGAATGGTAATAATTTAAGTCTTGATTTTGTTGACTCGTATGTGGGCATTGTTGAACCACAGCCTCCTCCGACTTCGGTATTGGCTGTTGCTAGGACAATAACCACTCTACATAATGGTAAAGGACTAGTTAGGTTTATCAATCCTTCCCTAGAACCAGTCTCCCTCGCTAGTGGTTGCCCCTTAGGTCAAGTATTTTCCCTTTTGGGCCGCCCACACGAAGAATACACTCTGGTGTCAACCATGTCTACATCCAATGACTCTGATTGCCCTATCCCCTCAGTGGATTTGTCTGACACATGTCTCACCCCAGCTGAAGTATCACAACTTCAAAGTCTTTTAAAAGATTTTGGTGATATTTTTAGCTCACATCCTTATGATTATGGCCAGACTGATCTGGTCCATCACAAGATTAACACAGGTGATGCTACGCCCATTAAGTTGAGACCCTACAGCACATCTCCAGCCTTGCAAGCTGTGCTGCAGCAGGAAGTTAACAAGCTCTTGGAGTACGGTATCATAGAAGAATCCCACAGGCCTTGGTCTGCCCCAGTGGTGCTGGTCAGGAAAAAGGATGGCACTCACCGGTTTTGTGTACATTACCATAAGCTAAATTCAGTCACAATTAAGGATTCCCATCCACTTCCACGTGTCGATGACACATTAGATAAACTGGCTGGTGCCCGTGTCTTTAGCACCATCGATCTCATGGCAGGATACTGGCAGATCCCACTCCATCCGCGTGACAAAGAGAAAACAGCGTTCTCTACTGGTGTTGGTCTCTTCCAGTTTCGAACAATGCCTATGGGAATTTCAAATGCCCCTCCAAGCTTCCAACGCTTAATGGAACTTGTCCTGCGTGGCCTACACTGGAATGTTTGTTTGATCTATCTCGATGACATCATTGTGTATAGCACTGATTTCTCCCAACATCTTGTGCACTTGAAAGAAGTCTTTCAACGTTTTCGAACTGCAGGCCTCAAAATAAAGCCATCTAAGTGTCACATCGCTCATTCTTCAGTCACCCCCCTGTCAGCCCCCTTCTTGTTATACACTGATGCCTCCACTCATGCCATTGGAAGTGTACTATCACAAAAGGTAGCTGGTAGAGAACATGTAATAGCATACGCAAGTCATACACTCTCTGTGGCCGAAAGGAAATGGTCAACATTCGACCGCAAACTGTATGCCATTGTCTGGTCTGTTCGTCATTTTCGCCACTATCTGGCCTTCCACCAGTTCACTATCATCACGGACCACAAACCATTAGTAGGTCTCAAGAAGCTACCAGTGGAACAGGATCCTACAGGCAGGCGTGCGCGCTGGGCTGTTGAATTAGACCTTCATGATTGGACCGTAGTGCACAGAGATGGCACTAAGCACCTTAATGCAGATGCCATTGTAGTGGAGTATGGAATAGATTGAATAGAGAAATGAAAAACTCTCTACTCTAATAAGGATTGTGTTTGTGACAAAACCCTACATTCCACAGGATTGTCTGTGTGCACACAGACCGTGTTTCCCACACACACACAAACTCACATCAAAGACTGAGCAGGACACATTCCAGTGACCCCCTCTCTCATCTTCAGAAATGGAAAGATAACAAACCCATTTTATGATGCTGTTAGACCAAAAGAAGAACAAACAAAGTGGTGAAAACCACAGTTAAAAGGACTCTTTATGGCCGTGGCGCCTAAACGGTGAAACGTTATCTCGTGTGGATCGGCAGATGGTAAAACTGACTGAACTCGGGTTGACCTCCCGGTAACCATCCGCACAGGACGAACAGCATGGACCAACAGCGACCCCAAGTGGACGTTGGCGAAATCACGTCTCGCCTGAGGTCGCCTGGATACATAATGGAAATAATCAAATTCTAATATATATGTGTACGCGATATGTATGAATGTCACTCTTTGTGTTCTCAGATGAACGTCTACCAACCAATGAAGTGATGTGTATTACTGTTTTCAATCATGAAAGAAAGTTTCTGTCTCTAACTAAGAAAACGAATTAATATCTTCTAACAAAATATTGCAGTGGTATGTGATCATGACGTACCCAAAATAAAATTATACGTAGATGTTTGATATTAATAATCTAGGACACATATTATGCTATACCACAAGTATGTATAAGTAATTTCTATGATATTCAATTTTGTGTATGCGTGTATCTCTCTCTCCCCCTTTCTCTCTCTCTGAAACGTGAAGTAAGTCACGTGAGCCTCGGACCCCGGATCCAATCAAAGGAAGGACACCTCCCAATAGGGCGTGACCGCGCTACCTTTGAAAAGAGGGTGCCGACTCATTTCGCTCACTTCTTACTTACTTACTTCTGTACGCTAAGCTACTTTCCTCTTCCTTTTTGAATCTTTCTCTTTTACTCTCTCTCTCTAATTTTCAACCTCTCCAAGCGAGACGTTTTTCTCTTCTCTACGCCGACAAACAAAGACTCTAAAGGACCTCACTCAGCTTCCCAAGAGACGTCTTGCGCCAGCTAGAGTGTGAAAGAAAATTTACCAGTAACGTCGAGTGACTTGAATACCTTCTTTTCTTTTTATTGTGTTTATGTTTTATCGCCCAATTTAAGTTTAATCTCACGACTGATGAAAGCAGGTGAACTTATTCGTGGCCAGAGTAAGAAACACCGCAGAGATAGAAGAAAGTCGTAGAATAAGTATAAGCCTATAGAATCGATTTTCAGTTCTGGATCTGCAGGAATCAGCAAAGCTTTCATCCCTACGTCCACATAGTGGACCCTCCTACTCAGGACATTGAGTCAGAGGGAATCCTGTCTGCGTCACCATGCTTTGAGTACGCCCGAGGCGACTCGACCAGCAGAGGAACGGACTCCACGCTGACCCAGCCTGAAACATCCAAAAAGAACTGCGAGAACTGAGCGGGACGCCATCACTTTCAGGACCTCAAAGAGACTCTGTATCCGACGAGTAGTTGAGAATCGACGAAAAAGTAAGCTAAACCTATGCACTTCCAGAGCTGAAAATTGAATTAAGTCTCTTGATAAATTTATACGTTAATTAAATCTCAGTTAGCAACACATTAGTCACAAGCCATATCGCCTAGCTTATCTTTCAATTCGAATCCGCTTCACCTGCGTTGATACCGTGAGGTTTTAAGATTATGCTATGTTAAGTAAATATTCTTCTTCTTGTTAATAAATATTTCCATTATTTGAAATCACAGTGTGTGTCTGTTCATTAAAAGTCTGAAGATCCTGAAGAACTCACTTAGCTTGGCCATTATTCATTCTCAAACTAATTAGTAACTTTTTAATTTCTTAAGCCAATTATCAAATTTTAATTATTATCATTCGTCAAATATCAGAAATCATAAGAGTTTGAATAAGGTCAACGCTACAAACACAATATATATATATATCACGGTGTATATATAACATACACTACATATTACCCATTTATTATTTTTGGTGCCCAACGTGGGGCCAGGAAAAAGTCTTTTAATGAACAAACTGTAAACACTGATAAATAATCTCAGCTTGGGTTTATGAAATGCTTTCCGCTGTTTATGTTGCTGAATAACAATTTTTAATGAAGATTGAACGACAAAGCTTGATGTGGGCAATTTCGTGTTGTGTATGTTACTGTTGAAAATCTGTTCTGTGGTATATACCATTGAAAAAATAAGCTTGGTTGTTTTTGAAGTGCGCGGCTCTGTGCCATTTTGCATGCATTAAATTGAGGCCTTGGTACGCCCATTGCGCGGATTCCGTTTTGGGACAGTGCCGCGGTTCAACCCCTCAGCTGCGAAATTCCGGCAAGACGGACCATCGAACGAATTCCTCCATTCGTTTTAAAACTGGGTCGCTACCAGCGTTAATAACGAGATTGTGCGCTAGGCGATTGGGAGGTTATTAAAAGAAACAGCCGAAAATACGGCTTGTGTAAAGAGCGGTCTGCTCTCATCAGCTCTTCCTGTTAGACTGAACGCGAATTCAGGAAAGGAACGACCCCTTTGAAGGGGCGGAGCTGAAACTAAGGAGGGAAATTCAAAACGCCCCCAAAACAGAGTTTAAGTGCGTAATTGCAGGGAAACTACTTCATAACTAGCGTCTATTGAAGCGTGTCCTCCCGTGCTCCTCCTTGTGGTCAAGTGTGGTGCTACCCTTGACGTTTGATTCCCGTACACCCTCTAGTGGTTGGGAGGTTGTCCGCCGAGGCAACCTTAAGTGTTTAGCAGCCCTCTGGTGCTTAAAAGCTGTCATTACAGATGAAATTCTTTTAAAGTACCTTAGTGTAAAATCTCTGTTCCCTTTTAAATTTTAATTTTGATAAAATACCTGAGCGTTTAAAATCTTCATCCCATTTTAGATTTCAATTGGATAACGCCCTGTAGTGTTAAAACGTCCCGCTACAGTGGAAATTCCCATTTGTGTTACATTGTGTCTACTCGTGCCGTGTGTATTAGAATTCCCACCAGCGCCGACTGGTGTTCATTGCTGCTATTGCATTTTAAACTTGCTTGTCGCCCTCTGGTGCCCCAGTCTGGTATTACAATTTAAGTTCAACTTTAATACTCAAGCTTGCTGTTGCAATTCAGATTTACCTTCAGTACCCTCTAGTGGAGAAACTTGCTATCTCAACTGAAATTGTTGACCAGTTCGCACTAACAAGACCTGGTATTACAACTCTAGTGGCTGTCTCTAAACTCTGCACATCTGAATAATTACGATTAAAGGCTTGGAAACATAGTAAGCTGATACAGCTATAGCAGACAGTGTGCAGTAATTAGAGATTGACACTTTAACTTGATACCAGATCATAAGTGCAGTTAAAAGGGAAAGTCTTTTCATTTTGTTATTCTTAATAACTATTTCATTCTGAAAATTCTTTTACATTCATAATTCTTTAATTGGAAATTATATTTAGTTTAATAAATTTTACTTTAGATTTTTTAAATTCTTTAATCCGAATTTTTCTTTTTTTTTCTCGACAATACTTTAATACAAATTTTTTTTATATTTTTGATTATTGAAAAAAAAAATTTTTTCTTCTTTTGCTCACTTGCGTATAGCAACTTTCACTCCACCCTCTACTACTAACAGACTTCCTTTAGAGATTCACAAGTGAACTCCAACACCATACAGACTAGCAGTTACTCTTAGAGCACTCGGTACAGATGAATTTAGTTCGGTTTAGTTAGAAAGGGATTAACGGAATTAATCCTAACTAAATAGAAGTAAGTTACACCTCGCAGTTAAACACAGCTAACATGGAGGAAGGGACTTCTCCCTCGGGAATATATGTAGAAGGCTTGTGGGATGAGGCATTCTCTGTTCTGACCAGCATCACCAGTGATGTGATGCCTGGATTCGCAGAAACTGTGCAGAAGACCTCCCTGGTCGGTCGTGACCACATGGTGGCTAAGTGGATAGAGAACCACTTAACCCACATGGTCAAGGGCAAGTCCCTAACTGAGGCATTAGGTCAAATAGCCATCCTCGCTTTAGTGCAGCTCAGGGCCAGCGAACGTGAACTTGATGTATCACAGCGACAGCGAGCAAAGGTGGAGGACGAGTTAAGTCAACTTCAAAGTGAAATGGCTGAAGAGAACACACTGCCCCAGGTCACTCCTGACATGCCACCTAGTGCCGCTACAGAAAGACAAGGCCAGCAGGAAGATAGTGAGGATTAGGAACCAGACTCAGGGACTGTAAGAGCTGTAAGGGATCTTTAGAGCTGGGTATGGTCGTGACCATTACCCTGCAGAAAACCGCGGTGCGGACCACAGAAAACCAGCACATCCCCATAAGGGATATGAGCGAACAGCTCAAAACCAGCTTTCTGATTCTAATAGAGAAAAGAAAGAGAAATACTGGTATCAAAATAAAGAAAATCACGCCAAAGACAAGCTTAAAGGCAAGGAATTCAGCTCTAAGGAGTTAGAGGACATACGCCAAATGCTTGCAATGATTTGTAAAGAGAAAAAGAAAAAACCTGACGTTCTTTCTATCACCTCTGTGCGGTCTAACCCAGAGCCATCCTCTAACACCTCAGAAATGTTAGAGAGTTATGTAGGAGAAGTGACAAGCGAAGCTCCGTCTTCTAGCGCACCGTGCAATCTCCTCGTGACCCAAACAAATGCTGAAGACCAAATGATACAGGGGGGTGACTCACAAACACCCTCCAGTGCTGTTTTGGTTGTCCAGTTAGACGGAAAGGAAGATTTAACACCAAACGACACTTCAGTCATTGAAGGCGACACACCCATCCAACAATTCATGGGACACTTAACTGAGAAAGGGGTTGCACGCACCATTGTGGAGAGAAGGCTAGTACATGAGGCCCTGCTGGACACTGCATCAGATGTCACGCTCATGTCTTCCACCTTGTTCCACCAGGTTCGAGCCATTGCGCGGCGTGAAAATCGCGAGATACAGCTCCAAAACTGTTCTCTTAAAATTCAGCCGTATTCACATGCAGGCCTCATGATCCAATCTATGGCACTAATACACTTAGCCATTGGACCAATGACTTTAGTGCATCCAGCTCATGTGTCTCCTCTTGAAACAATTCCCTTCCTCATCGGCAAAGATCTCCTTAATCGCTTCGAACCATTGATTGACTTCAAAAGGTCAAAGATCTGGGCTCAAGTGTGTGAGCCTTTGCCCATCTGCACCCCACACCACCGGGAAGCTCAGTGTTGCCGTCTTGAAATCCGGCCTGAATCAATAGGAGATCCACCAAGTCAGATCCCTCACTTTGAGGAAGAGGAAACTGAGCCCATGGCGGCCACACCAGAGACTGCAGTCTCTTCCTGGCCCCCTAATGCCATGTTAGAACAACGGAACACATTCCTGTGCACTTTCACTAAGCCGTCCACAACAGACGCTCCCGGCCTTCCCATCGTGAATGGTCTCATAATGCAGGATTATCATGTGGACAATGTAGTTCTGGCTCTGTGGACCGACAAGTCCGCCATAAGCCAAACCCTCTTTGACACCCTGCGCCTCACTCAACCAAATATTCCTTTGGTGAGCAGTCCCTGTCGCTTTCCTCTCAACCCGACATCAAAACAATGTCACCCACTGATGGAATCTGTGCTCTAACCATCCAGTGGAACAAAAGGGTACTCATCCATTATTTCTTGGTCGTCCCTAACTTGCCGCACGACGCTTAAATTGGAAGTGACTTCTTGGTGCGCCTCGATGTCCACGTAGACACCCTCAATAGTGTGCTGTGGTCCTTGACTGATGTTTCAACGGAAACCTGGTCCTCAGATCCCAGCAACCTAGGCTCAGGACAAACTATTCCCGAGGTATATCAGGTCACTAACCAAGGTTCACTTGTGGTACCTGTGATCACCGTAAATGTACCCATTCGCTTGGTCATGCGACCTGGCCAACACTTAAGCCACGCGCATGCACTTTTCCAACCGTCACATCAGTTCTTTGAACTAGGCCTCACCCTCGAAGCCACACCTTTGGTGGAAACACGAGCAAGATCCACCTATCTATTCGTACGAAACGAAACCACTCAACCCTTGACAATTCCTCATTCATCTCCTTTGGGTTGGTTGGTCAGTACGAAATTCCATGACTTCGAGTTGCGAATCCCGATTATAGGACCAATGCCGGAATCCCTGCTTCTTGATCATCCAGAATCAAAGGTGTTCTATACTCATCCGACACGAGCCGTTGCTCTCTTCTCAGCTCTGGATATGGGTAAAGACGCCATCTGCAGAATAGATCTCGCTGACGATGATCAAATGACGGTCATGGTTCTTTCTTTAGATTCATCCCCAGAATCCTCTTGGGAACCGCCTCTTCTTCCCGAAGCGGGAGAAGACACTTCAAATTCACGCAATTCGAAAGAACTATCTGACTCAGAATTTCGTATCCAAGTCGAACAAATTCTAAAGGTGGCCGACACCCTCCAAAGCAAAGAAGAACGTGAGAAACTCTGTGAAGTGCTTCTTAAATATCAGAAATCTTTTGCCAAAGATTCAACGGACTGTGGTCTCATTGACATTCATTCAGTGCGCATTCCCACTCGTCCAGGAGCACCACCCACGTTTGTCCGCCAATACAAAATTCCGTTGGCATCCTATGAACCGGCACAAGAAATCATTGATGACTTGCTGGAAAAGGGCATAATTCGACCCTGCAACAGCACATACTCGGCACCATTATGGCCCGTCATAAAACCCAATGGTAAATGGCACCTGACCATCGACTATCGGAAACTAAATCAACAGGTTCCCTTGTCTCGGTGGCCGATGACACAATTGGAGCAAGAACTCCCCTCGGTCCGAAACGCTAAATACTTTTCCACCATCGATGTAGCCTCTGGCTTCTGGACCATCCCGGTGCAAGCAGAAGACCAACACAAGCTAGCTTTCACCTTTGCAAACCGACAGTACACATTCACTTGGTGCCCCTTTGGATATGCCAACTCGCCCGTGGAGTTCAACATTTTCTTAAACAAAGCATGTCCGTGATGCCCGTGAGCGAGGCACCCTGATATATGTGGACGACATACTCATGCGTAACCACTCCCTACAGGCACATATTGACGAGATTGACCATGTTCTTGACCAGCTTACAACAGCAGGTGCGAAAATATCACTCTCCAAATGTCAGTGGTGCAGAACAAAGGTGAATTACGTCGGTCTGCTCGTAAGCACTGATGGTGTTGAACCACAAGTGAGTCGAGTGCAAGGGGTAACAAACCTCGCAGCACCCACCAATCTTAAGGAACTCCGCAGTTTCTTAGGAGTATGCAACTACTCACGCCAGTTCATAGAAAACTATGCGGACCTAGCTCGTCCACTTTATGACCTCCTAAAAAAGGATAGTCCATTCACTTGGGGCGAAGCCCAGGAACACGCCATGCAGGCACTAAAATCGAAACTGTGCACAGCCCCATGCCTTGCCTACCCTGACAGTAGCAAAGAATTCTACCTAGAAGTAGGGTTCTCTGACCACTGTCTCAGCTCCGGTCTGTATCAATTACATGACAGAGACAAACGTGTCATAGTCTACGCTAGTAAAACTATGCTGGCTGCTGAAAACAAATACAGTGACTGCGAAAAAGCACTACTAGCAACAGTGTGGGCAGTCAAACATTTCTCCAACTACCTAGGTGGTCAGAAGGTGATTGATGAAACTCATCATCAGCCAGTCACTTTCCTGAACAGCCAACGAATTCGAGAGGGTGTAGTAACTAATGCTCGTGTAGCCTCCTGGCTAATGGCTCTCCAAAGCCAACACCTCACTTTGCCCCACAGGGTCAACTCAGTTGGTTGGTTAACACCCCCTTTAGAGAGGCCCTACTAACCTATGATCAACATGACACCTCAGAAAGGGTACTACTTCCTAGCCAAACTTTCTGGGTAGACGTCCCCGTAAACGCAATCCTACATGTAGGAGACCTGGCCCTGTATCACCTAAACCCTGACAAGTATGAGAGCGACATAGAAATCTCAGAGTTCTTCTCCAACAGACCATCGAGCTAGATACTAAAACACTAACTCGCCTAGAATATGAGGGAACCCAAGTCATTGATCTAACCCCCATAGATAACACTCTTAGAGAGCTGTCGTTTCAACCCCTATGGCCAGTTCAGCCTGTCACCTATGCATGGTCCACTCCGGACACCTTACTAGTTACCCTGGTAGGATTAGGATATCTTTTGACCTTTGGTATAGCTTGGTTCTATTTCAAACGCACTCGAGCCCTCCAGAGCAGGTTAGAAACTTGGTCTAATAAAATGGTTAAATTCGTTAGACATAAGAGAGCCCAGAGAGGTGAACCCCCAAGTTTTAGATATGAAGCCAAAGGCCATGTCGAAGAACCAGCTCTCGAGGTTGCGTTCGAACAAGACCTACCCCTAAATAATTAGAATCCCTTCAGCATGCAAACATCAACACTCCATATACACCCATACACTGATAGGAATACATCAGCTCTGGAAATGTGTTTGGATATGCTTGCTGATCTCACCTTCCTCCACAGCAAAAGTTCTTTTCAGCTCCATGCTCCCTGCCAGACCACAAAACTGAAAAAAGGGGGGAATGTAGTGGAATATGGATCGAATAGAGAAATGAAAAACTCTCTACTCTAATAAGGATTGTGTTTGTGACAAAACCCTACATTCCACAGGATTGCGTGTGTGTGCACAGACCGTGTTTCCCACACACACACACACACAAACTCACATCAAAGACTGAGCAGGACACTTTCCAGTGACCCCCTTTCTCGTCTTCAGAAATTGAAAGATAACAAACCCATTTTATGATGCTGTTAGACCAAAAGAAGAACAAACAAAGTGGTGAAAACCACAGTTAAAAGGACTCTTTATGGCCGTGGCGCCTAAACGGCGAAACGTTATCTCGTGTGGATCGGAAGATGGTAAAACTGACTGAACTCACAATCTTGCCTGAGGTCGCCTGGATACATAATGGAAATAATCAAATTCTAATAAATATGTGTACGCGATATGTATGAATGTCACTCTTTGTGTTCTCAGATGAACGTCTACCAACCAATGAAGTGATGTGTATTACTGTTTTCAATCATGAAAGAACGTTTCTGTCTCTAACTAAGAAAACGAATTAATATCTTCTAACATAATATTGCAGTGGTATGTGATCATGACGTACCCAAAATAAAATTATACGTAGATGTTTGATATTAATAATCTAGGACACATATTATGCTATACCACAAGTATGTATAAGTAATTTCTATGATATTCAATTTTGTGTATGCGTGTATCTCTCTCTCCCCCTTTCTCTCTCTCTGAAACGTGAAGTAAGTCACGTGAGCCTCGGACCCCGGATCCAATCAAAGGAAGGACACCTCCCAATAGGGCGTGACCGCGCTACCTTTGAAAAGAGGGTGCAGACTCATATCGCTCACTTCTTACTTACTTACTTCTGTACGCTAAGCTACTTTCCTCTTCCTTTTTGAATCTTTCTCTTTTACTCTCTCTCTCTCTAAATTTCAACCTCTCCAAGCGAGATGTTTTTCTCTTCTTTACGCCGACAAACAAAGACTCTAAAGGACCTCACTCAGCTTCCCAAGAGACGTCTTGCGCCAGCTGGAGTGTGAAAGAAAATTTACCAGTAACATCGAGTGACTTGAATACCTTCTTTTCTTTTTATTGTGTTTATGTTTTATCGCCCAATTTAAGTTTAAACTCACGACTGATCAAAGCAAGTGAGCTTATTCGTGGCCAGATTAAGAAACACCGTCGAGATAGAAGAAAGTCGTAGAATAAGTATAAGCCTATTGAATCAATTTTCAGTTCTGGATCTGCAGGAATCAGCAAAGCTTTCATCCCTACGTCCACATAGTGGACCCTCCTACTCAGGACATTGAGCCAGAGGGAATTCTGTCTGCGTCACCACGCTCTGAGTACGCCCGAGGCGACTCGACCAGCGGAGGAACGGACTCAACGCTGACCCAGCCTGAAACTTCCATGAAGAACTGCGAGAACTGAGCAGGACGCCATCACTTCCAGGACCTCAAAGAGCCTCTGTACCCGACGAGTAGTTGAGAATCGACGAAAAAGTAAGCTAAACCTACGTACTTCCAGAGCTGAAAATTGAATTAAGTCTCTTGATAAATTTATACGTTAATTAAATCTCAGTTAGCAACACATTAGTCACAAGCCATATCGCCTAGCTTATCTTTCAATTCGAATCAGCTTCACCTGCGTTGATGCCGTGAGGTTTTAAGATTATGCTATGATAAGTAAATGGTCGTCATGCTAACAATGACTCATGTCACAAATCTGCAAACTTAGTTCATGTCCAGATGGATTGGGACCTAGCTACACACCAGCGAAATGACCCTGATATTACTCTGCTGTTCGATTGGTTAGAGCATGGCCGACGACCACCTCTTTGGAAACTGAAAAACGCATCTCCATTCCTTCGCAAATTGTGGTCACAGTTCCCACGCCTTAAGGTGGGTAATGGCCTCATATGTAGATGTGTGAGTCACCTCACTTCTCACAACACCATTGAGCAGGTGGTCATTCCCAGAAAATTGGTTCCACAGGTATTAAATTACTTACATGGTCACCCTACAGCAGGTCATTACGGCTTGGCTAAAACAACTCACAGAGCTTTGTGATCTTTCTACTGGCCGTATATGTCCTCAGACATCTCGCAATATTGTCGGCAGTGTGCCGCTTGTCAGTCACGACGTTCACCAGTACCTCGTCCACAGGCCCCTCTAATTCCTATTTCACCCGGTCGGCCTTTTCAAATTGTGGCAGCTGATATTACTGAGCTTCTGGTGTCAACCAAAGGAAGCCGCTATGTTCTAGTTGTCATGGACCGCTACACAAAATTTGTTAATCTCTACCCTTTACAGACCCAGACAGCTGTTTCGGTGCCACGTTGCATTTTTGAATAATACATTCCTCAGCATGGTGTTCCTGAAGCACTGCATTCTGAACAGGGGCGGCAGTCTGATGTCCGTTCACAGGCTTCGCACTTCATGCACAGTGTGATGGTGCAGTGGAGCGATACAATCGTACCCTCAAGGAAGAACTATCCAAGTACCTGTTTGACCAAGGCCATGAGTGGAATGATCATCTCCCTCAAGTTGCACTGGCTTACAACACCACGATTCATGCCAGCACAGGATTTACCCCTTTCTAATTAGTCCATGGCCGGGAGGCACGTGTTCCAGTAGACACCTTACTAAACAGTCCTGATTCGATCTCAACAGGTACAGGTACACCACCCCAGCTGCTTATGAGTCAGCTACCACTTTCAGGAATGAAGCTCAGGGCCGTCAGCAAAAGTACTATGATCGCCGTCTAAACTACAAGCCCTATGAACCTGGTGATTTAGTTTTAGTGGACGACCCAGCATGCCAACATAATAAGCTTGCCCCACGCCGGATTGGCCCTTTATGAGATCTTAGGCCCCGTGACACACACTGACCAACCACTACCTGTTGATTTTCAGGTTTGTGACTTGACCCGCCCACACAGTAGGCCCAAAGTTCTTCACTATAATCGCCTGAAACCATTTGTTTCCAGGCCCCAGAACACTGTCTTTAGAACCCCACAGTCTTTTCCCAAGGCCCCTTTAATTTGTCCTTTGTGGCCCCCCTCGCCTGTACCCCCTCAGTCAGACCTCCCCCATCCTACCTCACCCTCTACATTCCAAACTCCCCAACGCACCTCACATTCCCATCCTCCTGACCCATTGCCACACACTCCACAGGCAACACCTCACTTTGCCCCACAGGGTCAACTCAGTGCCCCTTCGGGCCTACGTCCTGCTTCACCTAGGCGGACCGCTGACTCCACAAGTCATTTACGGCATCAGCATCGGAGGCCAGCACACCTCAGAGACTTTCATCTGTACTGAATGGACTAAATATTGGTTCTCTTTTCATTGGACGCATTGTTATTTTCAGCAAGTTCTGTTGGGTATAATCAACTGAGTTTTTTTTTGGGTTGGTTGTTGTTTCCTTTCTCATTTGTTTTGCAAATTGGATAAATGTTTGTTTTTCTAGCTACAGAAATGAGGACATTTCTTGCTGGGTGGGAGAGTATATGTAACAGTAATAATCAGAAATTGTTAGATCTACAAATGCACTGTAAATGGTTTGTTATGATGCAGAATGGGTTGGAAAAATATGATGAGAGATGATGTAAAGGGGAGGAGAGAGAGAGAGGGAGAGAGAAGCAAGGAGAGAAGGTGGTCGGATGTATGATTTAGCTCGCAGTTAACTAGTAGCCAGAGTAACAGTGTGTTCTACATTAAAAAGTGTACTTCCCAAACTTCATGCCCGAGTCTCTTTCACTTCTTGCCTCCCCGTCCAATCCACACTACCCTGCACCAGCGGAATCGACCTACTATTGAATCAGGGTAGGACAAAGAACCCACATTAACGGCTGTACAAGAGGTACCACTTTTACACTACTATGCATGCCGAAAAATACCATGCAACTATGCTGCCGAAATTTAATACATAAACAGATACTCAAAACAAATGCCTTTTTTGAACAGGTTCCTTCCCATTCAACATTTGGCCCTAAGCAAAAATAATAAAATAATTATTTTGTCGTTTCTTGACAGTTTATTGTCATGCAAACCTGTAATTTTCTGTTCATACCAAACTTCAAAACTGAAGCCCTGTTTTAAGCCCTGATTTGTTTACACAAGAAAACTCATGATCATGACAGAAACTGAAAGTGTGTCCGTGCATTTGTGTTGTTATAGGGACAGAAGTGACGACTTTGTTTTTTAAATACAGAGCAGAAAGTGAAAAGCCCATGTGACACAGAAACGTCCGAATACGAAGAAGAGACTATGATAAACGCATTTCTGTTTGAGGCTCCAGTGATGTGGAGTGGAGCTCGGCTGAAAGTGATGTAAGTACAAGAAGGTGCGCGCAGCGTAGTGTGTCCCATTTCTGCTCCGAGCGCCGACCCCTTGAGCACTTTTGATCCCGGTGCGCCCCTTTTGCTTACCTAAAACAACGTAATTGAAGTGCACTCTTCAAGAAAGCGATTATGGCTTTTTGTAAGAATTGGCACAGGGGGAAGACTGTGAACGGCAAAATCTCAGACAGTTTTGGAATCCCGACTGGACGCATTTTTTAGTTCCTGAAATAAGAACATGTCCGGCAAAAAGATGCCTGGTCACCCTATTATAGATCCTTTAAATTAATTTGCAGTGCACCTACAGAGGGCATGGTCAGCTAATTTCAGTACAGGCACTAGCAGAGTTTCAAGGTGCTTTGTACTCATTAGGTTCAGCACATGTGATTTACACTGTTTAGATATGTATGGACCAGAGGCGATTGCTCTAAGACTGCAAGGGAAGCTCAGCTTCCCCTAAAATGTCAAAAAATAAGTGATCAAATATATTCTGTTGTGTGTGCATGTCAGTGAATAAATATGCACTACAACGCGCTCAACTTTTGTTCAGAATCAGTTTCTTATCACTGGTAAGATGATGTGGCTTTCCCGCAGATTCACGGTGCTTTAAACAGTCCACAGAGTTCAATAGCGAAGCAGCGAAGTGCAGCGAAACGAGACGAGTCATTGGATAAATGCTGTGCTTTGTCCCACCCATTGGACGCTCAGCGTCTCTGGGGGTCTATGGGGCAGTGGGCTGGCCTCGGCTGGCCCGGACGCTCAGCTTCTGCAGGATGATTGGATGATCTGTCTGAGGTTGAATCCCTTTTTGATTGACAGCGAAATGAGCGAATCAGCGATACTTTGGTGTAAAGATCCGTGGGAGCATTACATTTTCATTCTGTTCTGAGTTGAACCAGACTTTCTTAATTCTCTTAGCAGCATTTTCTTTGTTAAAAATGACTAGCAACAAATCGAGCTCTTATTTCTGGTGGGGTTTTTCGTAGCTGCTTGTGTTTGGAGACTGACTTCTATCACTCTTTCTGACTTCTATCGCAGTTTCGGTCCAGCAGGTGCTGCTGAGCCCCTCCACCGTCACAAAGCACTCACAGGCGAACACACTTCACATGGGCCAAGGCCGTTTAAGCAGCCTAGCTCTGCTGGCCATTGAGAGGACACTAGTCAAGTCCCTGGAAAAAACGCCTTGTTGGTACGACAGGGTGACAGATCATTTTCTTGAAAAGGAACGGAGGGTAGAATTTACGTATAAATAAACCGACACATTTTATGATGTAGGCCGAAATTGAGCTTCCCCTCCTTGAAAGACCAGCATCTGCCACTGTAGCTGACTAATGATGAAATGGGTGTTTCACCTCTGCTCACATGGGTACAGCAGGGAATTAGCATCGGTGTTGTCTTCCACACGTTCCTGCTTGCTCAGCTCAGCAGACTTACGTTTGGGTCATTGTCTTCACACAAGAAATCCTTGGCATATAATGTAATGTAATGTGTACTCTCTAGACTGTTATGTTAGTACAGCTTATTACCCAGTACTTTCCTATAACTTAAGTATCCTGTAATATAGGAAGTG
The DNA here is from genome assembly GCF_029633855.1 of Hoplias malabaricus. NCBI lineage: Eukaryota > Metazoa > Chordata > Actinopteri > Characiformes > Erythrinidae > Hoplias > Hoplias malabaricus. Next base: position 17,496,825 of record NC_089812.1, read on the forward strand.
CAGGCTGTAAATTAAAGTGTAGTTTAGCACCTGGTGCTTTCCTGTAACGTACTCTTAAGAACCCTGCAATATACAAAGTGCAGGCTTTAATCTAAAGTGTATCTTTGTACCCAACCAGTGAAATCTAAACATGAAAGCTTGCAATTTTGAAAATACTTTTAACAGAATAATATACCAACAAAGACTCCGCATCCAGCCCAGCAGAACACACAATCTATGTACACAAACTCCAACCAAAGCTTTATACGCTTCTTTTCTTTAATTAGCCCACCAAAAAAACATACATAAAACATACATACAAACTCCATCCATCCATCCATCCATTATCTGTAACCGCTTATCCAATTTAGGGTTGCGGGGGGTCCAGAGCCTACCTGGAATCATCGGGCGCAAGGCGGGAATACACCCTGGAGGGGACGCCAGTCCTTCACAGGGCAACACAGACACATTCACACCTACGGACACTTTCGAGTCGCCAATCCACCTACCAACGTGTGTTTTTGGACTGTGGGAGGAAACCGGAGCACCCGGAGGAAACCCACGCGGACACGGGGAGAACACACCAACTCCTCACAGACAGTCACCCGGAGCGGGAATCGAACCCACAACCTCCAGGCCCCTGGAGCTGTGTGACTGCGACACTACCTGCTGCGCCACCGTGCCGCCATACATACAAACTCAAAAAATATTAATAGTAAGAGTGGATATTGGCTTATCACAATAAATATATGCCCTGTTCACGTTTTATAAGAACAATTTGTGAGAAATAGTACAGGCTTACACTTTGGAATTGTGGCACAACTATAGCCTATTTCACAATAGTGGTGTTAGATATACATGATACATACTAATTGTAGTGGAGTATGGGCCAAATATGAATACCGGACAATGAAGAAATAATGAAATGAAAGGCTTTGAATTAAACCTTTCTCACTCTGACCAGGACTTTCGTCTGGTCCCGAAGTCAGCATTCCACGAACCACAGGGTGCAAGACCCTACAGCCCGCACACACATAAGCTAAACATCAAAGGACTTGAGAAGGACACTTTCAAGTAACATGGCCCCAACGACCCCCTCTCTTCAGGAGATAACCTATTTTATAATGCTCTTAAGAGACAGGAACCTCAAACAAAAGGAAGGGTTATAATCCCGTTTATGACGAAGTGGCACCTCAATGTCTCTCGTTATCTCCCACGGGAATCAGCAGATGTTCAGAAGGGGTGACCTCGAGTTGAACCCCATTGACTCATCTAAACGACAACCTACACATGGACCAACAGCGACCCCAAATGGACACTGGCGAAACTACGCCTCGCTCGGAGTCGCCTAAAACTATAGCAGAAAATAATCAAACTCTGATTATTTGTGTATAAACAAATGTATTAATGTCACTTTCTGTGCCCTCAGATGAATGTCTACCTCCTAATGAAATGTTGTATATTGTTGATTGTTTCTATCATGAAAAGAAGTTCTACCTCTGAATAAGAGAAAGCGGATTAATATTTTTTTTCCAGCGTATCATCACGAATTGGACGTAAAACAACGTACTAAAGATGAAACCTTATGTAACTGTTTGATATTAATAACCCAGTATACTCATTGTTGTATGTTACTAATACGAATAGGAAATTTAGATACGGGAAATGTCTATCTTATTACTTATTGTTTAAATCTCTGATCCAGCCTTCCCCCTTTTCTGTCTCATGAAGTCAGTCACGTGAGCCTGAATTTGTGCCCAATCAGGAAAAAGACACCTCCCATTAGGGCGTGACCGCGCTAGCTTTGAAAACACAGAGCAGCTCAACGGAGATCAGTGAAGAGAGAAGAGAAGAAGAATCACGAGAGCTCAACAGAACAGAAGTAACGGACCACGAAAGAAAGCGAAAAGGAGAGGACGCCAACGACAATAACAACGAGAAGATCCGAGAAATTTTGAAACAACAAAGAAACGCTTTCTTCTCCACGCCGACAACGAAACAAAGAAAAATCTCAAGACTTCAGAAAAAGCTCACAAGAGACGTCTTGAAATTAGCTAAGAGTATGAAGTTTTACTAATACGTCGAGTAAATTGAATATCTTCTTTTCTTTTAATCGTGTTTATGTCTTATAGCCCAATCTAAGTTTAATCTCACGACTGATCGAAGCAGGTGAACTTATTCGTGGCCAGAGTAAGGAAACACTGCCGAGATACCAGAAAGTCTGAGAATAAGTGAGTTTATTGAAACGATTTTCAGTTCTGGAGCTGCAGTAACTAGCGAACCTTTCGTCCAAGACTTCCATACTTTGGACTCTCCCACTCCGGACCGAAGGCCGAAGAGAGGATCCTGCCACCTGCGTCATCACACTCCGGGTACGCCCGAGACAACTCAATCAACGAAGAAAGACCTCCACGCTAACTCAGCCTGGATGCTTCTGCGGTAAGAACCGCGAGACTAAGTGAGACGCCTTCACTCCCAGGACCTCAAAGAGCCTCTGCATCCAAACGAGTGGTGAAAATCGACGAAAAAGTAAGCTAAACGTATGCATTTCCAGAGCTGAGATTCGAATTAAGTTCTTGATAAATTTTGTATTAATTAAACCTTAGTTAGTAACACATTAGTCACAAGTTAGAGCGCCTAGCGTATCGCCGCAATCGAATAGGCTTCCCCTGCTTCGATGCCGTGAGATTTCAAGATCACGCTATGTTCAGTAAATACCCTTCTCTTTGTTAATAAAACTTTCATTATTTGAAATTACAGTGTGTGCAGTTTGTTCATTAGAATTTCTGAAAATCCTGACGTACTCACTTAGCGTGATTATTACTCATTCTCAAACTAATTATTAACGTTTCAATTGCTTAAGCCAATTATAAACTTTAATTAATTTTATTAAGTCAAATATCAGAGATTGGAGGAGTTTGAATAAGGTCAACGCTATAAAACAAATTATAAATATCTATATATATGTTACACTACATAATAGCAAGCCTCAAAGCACAAGCAAAGATCTCAAATCACAAACAAAAATTCAGGCCTTAAAAAACAGACCTACTATTACCTGCAACCTGTCCTAAACTGTTGCCTGTAGTGCCCAGCTCATTTTATTTTATTTACTTTTAGTATTTCCATCATAGGCCCATCTACTTTGAATTTAATCAGTTATAACCCTTGTGCAGCTAAAACATGAAAATGTTCAAATATATCACAGATGTAGCATGTTAACTAGCATGTTTAATCATTAAAAAAAAACAGTTCATTAGCCTAGCGTTAGTTGCTGTATGTAGATAAGGTCACATATTGCTTAAAAATAATAGTTAACTATACTATAACTATATTAACTATAATTATAAGGAACTGCAGTATGTTAAAGCTACATATTTTAATGAAATATGTTTCACCAGTGTCAGAAAATACTCAGCTGAGGGCCGGGACCCTCGCGTTCTGATTCTCGGTTACTGAAACTGGCTTTTGGAACATGTAATGTAACCTCTCTGGTGGGAAAGGAGCCTGAACTGGTGAGAGGGAACTGGGAAAGGGAACTGACTGTTGTTTGTGCTTAAGCGCCGAACAGCAGTTCAGAGACCCTAGCCTTCTTGGGGACCCTAGAGGGGGTGCTGATGAGTACTCATTCTGGGGACTCCATCGTTCTGCTGGGGGATTCTACGCTCACGTGGGAAATGACAGTGAGACCTGGAGGGGCGTGATTGGGAGGAAAAGCTCCCCTTATCTGAACCCGAGTGGTGTTCAATTATTGGATTTCTGTGCCAGTCACAAGTTATCCATAACAAACACCATGTTTAAGCATAAAGGTGTCAATAAATACACCTGGTATCAGGATACTCTAGGCCACATTTTGATGATCGACTTTATAGTCGTATCATCGGTCCTCCATCCATATGTTTTGGACACTCGGGTGAAGAGAGGTGCTGAACTGACAACTAATCACCACTTAGTGGTGAGTTGGATCAGAAGGTGGGGGTAGGATGCTGGACAGACCTGGTAGGCCCAAACATGTGCTGAGGGTTTGCTGGGAACATTTGGCAGAGGAACCTGTCAGAAAGGTCTTCAACTCCCACATCCAGCTGAGCTTTGACTGCATCCCGGGGGAGGCCGGTGACATTGTGTCTGAATGGGCAATGTTCCGGACCTCCATTGTTGAGGCGTCTGAATGGAGCTGTGGTCACAAGGTTGTCGGTGCCTGTTGTGGTGGCAATTCCCGCATTCAGTGGTGGACACCCTGGCTGATGGAGGCTGTCAAGCTGAAGAAAGAGTCCAAGCTGGTCCTGGCTGGCTCAAGGGACTCCGGAGGCAGCTGACAGGTACCGAAGAGCCAAATGGATTGCAGCTTCGGCTGTCGCCAAGGCAAAAACCCAGTTGTGGGAGGAGTTCGGTGAGAACATGGAATATGACATTCGGTCTGCTCCTAGAAGATTCTGGCACACCGTGATGCGACACAGGAGGGAAAAGCAGCTGTCCACCAGCACTGTATATGGTAGGGGTGGGAAGTTGTTAATCTTGACTGGTGAAATCATTAGCTGGTGGAAGGAATACTTTGAGGATCTTCTCAATCCCAGCAGCATGGCTTCCATATAGGAAGCAGAACTTGGGGACCCCGGGGAAGGCTTGTTTATCACCGGGCCGAGGTAGTTAGAAAACTCCTTGGTGGTAGGGCCCTGGGGGTGGATGAGATCTGCACCGAGTTCCTCAATGCTCTGGATGTTGTGGGGCTGTCCTGGCTGACACGTCTCTACAATATTGTGTGGACATCGGGGGCAGTGCCTCTGGACTGACAGATAGGAATGGTGTTTCCCCTTTACAAGAAGGGGGACCAGATGGTGTGTTCGAACTATATATATACACACTCCTCAGCCTCCCCGGTAAGGTCTATGTGGTGTGTAGCGTATGTTAGGTTTTTAATCACACGTCACGATACCTTTGTGAATATATATTTAATATATATATTTATAATTTGTGTTTATAGCGTTGACCTTATTCAAACTCCTCCAACTTAATGATATTAATTAAAGTTTATAATTGGCTTAGGCAATTAAAACATTAATAACTAGTTTGAGAATGAATAATGATCACACTAAGTGAGTACTTCAGGATTTTCAGGAAAATAATGAACAAATTGCAAACACTGATTTCAAATAATGAAAGTTTTATTAACAAAGAGAAGATATTTAATTAACATAGCGTAGCCTTGTAATCTCACGGTATCACTGCAGGAGAAACCGGTTTTGACCTTAAGGTGGGCTAGGCACTGCTGGCTTGTGACTAAATTGTTGCTAACTAAGGATTAATAAATGGTAAATTATAAAGGGGTTTACTTAGACATCAGCTCCTGGAAAAAGTGTGAAATACGCTAGCTTACTCATTTGCCGTTTCACCGAGCCGTCGCGTCCTGCTGTTTAATCTCCGTGTTCTGGGGTTGTTTCTCGTTGTTTCCACGTGGTGAGAGACAGGCCCACTTATGGAGGAGATTCCTTTCCGGTTGAGTTGGAAGCTCTTGGCTTCAGGCGGCGCTGCGTCGATCGAGATTTCCCCTCTTTGGATTTTCACAGGCGTGGCTGGTTTTCCCCCAGAGTGGAGCGGCTTTTTCAGAGTATTAGCTCGTCTCGTTGTTCAGTTTTCCAGGAGTAATGTCTTCAGAAATCAGCTTATAACGTTAATATATCTGCTATCGACTAATCAAAAGGTTGATATCTTATTCTGGCCACGAATAAGTTTCGCCTACTTTGATCACTCGTGAGATCACACTTTGATGGGTAATAAAACATAAACAAGATTAAAAAAAAAGAAGATATTCAAACCACTCGGCACGTTATTAAAACTTCGTACGATCAGCTAATTCAAGACGTCTCTTGTAAGCTTTTGATGAAGTCTATGAGGGTTTTCTTTGTCTTGTCGGCGGGAAGGAGAAAGCGTCTCTTTGTTGTTTCAAAGTTTCTCGAGTTTTCTTGCTGTTGTTGTCGTCTTCCTCTCTTCTCCGCTTTCTTTCGTGGTCCGTTACTTCTGTCGAGCTCTCGTGACTGCTGTTGAGCTCTCGTAACTGAACTGTGAGCAGTCGAGCTGCTGTTTTTCAAAGTCAGCGCGATCACGCCCTAATGGGAGGCGTTCTTTTCTGATTGGACACAAGTTCAGCCTCACGTGACCCTCACGAGGGGGAGAGAGTAGGAGGGGGTTTGAGTCAGTGATTCACAGAAAGAATATAAATTTCGCGTATCGAAATTTCTTATACATGTTATCAACATATAACAATGAGTACATTGGACTGTTAGCATCAAACATCCACATAAGATCCCATCTTGAGTATGTTGTTTACGTCCAATTCATGATGATACTCTGGAAAAGAACATTAATCCGTTTTCTCTATTCAGAGACAGAACTTCTTTTCATGATAGAAACAATCAACAATATACGTCATTTCATTAGAAGATAGGCATTCATCTGAGGGTACAGAAAGTGACATTAATACATTTGTTTATACACATTTAATCAGAGTTTGACTATTTTCCGCTACTGTTTAGACGACCCCGAGCGAGGCGTAGTTTCGCCAGTGTCCATTTGGGGTCGCTGTTGGTCCATGTGTAGGTTGTCGTGTAGATGAGTCAATGGGGTTCAACTCGAGGTCACCCCTTCTAAACATCTGCTGATTCCCGTGGGAGATAACGAGAGACATTGAGGTGCCACTTCGTCATAAACGGGATTATAACCCTTCCTTTTGTTTGAGGTTCCTGTCTCTTAAGAGCATTATAAAAACTTATCTCGATATTTCGAGAGGAGGAGGGGTTGTTGGGGCCATGTGTTACTTGAAAGTTCTTTGATGTTTTAGATTGGGTGTGTGCGTGTGTGTGGGGCTGCAGGGTCTTTCACCCCTGCGGGCACAAACAATCCTGTGGAATGTGACTTGGTCGCAGACGAAAGGTCCCCTTCAGACTGGAAAAGTTTTAATTAAAAACTTTTCATTTCTTCATTTCGATCTGGTTATCTGGTATTCGGTCCATACTCCACTACAGGTGGTACTGGAGAAGAGAGTCAAACTGATAGTTTCATCAGATTCAGGAGGAACAATGTAGATTCCGCCCCGGTCGTGGAACACAGGACCAGTTCTTTACCCTCGCTAGGATCCTGGAGGGTGCATGGGAGTTTGCTCAACCAGTCTATATGTGTTTTGTGGATCTGGAGAAGACTTTCGACAGTGTCCCTCAGGATATTCTGTGGGGGATGCTCTGTGAGTATTGGGTACTGGGTTCTTTGCTACAAGCCATCCAGTCCCTGTATAAGCAGAGCAGGAGTCTGTTTCATATGGCTGGCAGTAAGTCCAAATTGTTTTGAGTCAGAGTTGGACTCTGTCAGGGCTGCCTGTTGTTACCGATACTGTTCATAAACTTTATGGACAGAATTTCTTGCCATAGCCAAGCGGAAGTGGCGGAAGGTGTCTAGTTCGGTAGTCTCAGGAATCCATGTCTGCTTTTTGCGGATGATGTGGTCTTGTTTGCTTTAATGAGCCAGGATCTCCAGCTCTTGCTGGACCAGTTTGCAGCCGAGTGTGAAGTAGCAGGGATGAGAATCAGCACCTCCAAATCTGAGTCCGTGGTACTCAGCTGGAAAAGGGTGGAATGCTCTCTCCAGGTTGGAAGTGAGCTCCTGCCTCAAGTGGAGGAGTTCAAGCATCTTAGGATCTTGTTCACAAGTGAGGGAAAAATGGAGCAGGAGATTGACAGAAGGATCGGCGCAGCATCTGCAGTAATAGGGACCATTGTGGTTAAGAGAGAGCTAAGCAGAAAACCAAAGCTCTCGCTTTACCGTTCAGTCTAAATCCCAACCCTCACCTATGGTCATGATATTTGGGTAGTGACCGAAAAAATGAGATCACGGGTACAAGCAGCTGAAATGAATTTTTCTGCAGGATGGACTTTCCCTTACAGATAGGGTTAGGAGTTCAGACATCTGAACTCTTAACTGATCTGATCTGATCTGATCTGGTAGAGACTCAAAGTGGGGCCGCTGCTCCTCTACATCAAGAGGAGCCAGTTGAGGTGGTTCGGGCATCTGGTTTCGATGCATCCCAGACATCTTCCTGTTGAAGTGTTCTGGGCATGTCCAATGGTGAGGAGACCCCAGGGAACACGAAGAACATGCTGGAGAGACATGTCTTGACTGGCCTGGGAATACCTTGTACCTTGGTATCCACCCGGAGCAGCGGGAAGAAGTAGCTAGGGAGAAGGAGGTCTGGGTTTCTTTACTCTGACTGCTTCCTGTGACACAGACCCAGATAAGAGGTAGATAAAAGATGGATGGACTTCCAGTGTGCATCAGCCTCAGTTTCAACCCCCAATTTGGTGCATGGAAGTCTGGACAAGGGATCATAAAACTGATATTTAAGCTTATTTACCAGACTGGATCTGCATCCAATGGAATGCAGAGAGAAAGAGAGACATACATTCAAATATGACCATTTTTATTTCCTCTGCATACTCAAAGATTCTTGAAAACTACAGAACCAATCTTTCCTTAAATCCCATGGATGAAATAATTGGATCTCTGTTTAACAATCTTCAATGTTGTAAAATGAATTCCAATTCGACAATCAAAAATGAATTATAATGATATGTTTAAAATTAACTTTTATCATGACATCTTCACATAGCAGCTACATGTTATCTGCTAGATATTATGTCTGATTTGGTTAAGAATTGTGTAAAACTGATACTTGGTCTAACTGATATTTTTTTTATTAACTATGTGGCAGTGGGCTGGCCTCGGCTGGCCCGGACGCTCAGCTTCTGCAGGATGATTGGATGATCTGTCTGAGGTTGAATCCCTTTTTGATTGACAGCGAAATGAGCGAATCAGCGATACTTTGGTGTAAAGATCCGTGGGAGCATTACATTTCCATTCTGTTCTGAGTTGAACCAGACTTTCTTAATCCTCTTAGCAGCATTTTCTTTGTTAAAAACGACTAGTGACAAATCGAGCTCCTATTTCTGGTGGGGTTTTTTGTAGCTGCTTGTGTTTGGAGACTGACTTCTATCACTCTTTCTGACTTCTATCGCAGTTTCTGTCGAGCGGGTGCTGCTGAGCCCCTCCACCATCACAAAGCACTCACAGGCGGACACACTTCACATGGGCCAAGGCCGTTTAAGCAGCCTAGCTCTGCTGGCCATTGAGAGGACACTAGTCAAGTCCCTGGAAAAAACGCCTTGTTGGTACGACAGGGTGACAGATCATTTTCTTGAAAAGGAACGGAGGGTAGAATTTACATATAAATAAACCGACACATTTTATGATGTAGGCCAAAATTGAGCTTCCCCTCCTTGAAAGACCAGCATCCGCCACTGGTGCATTATGTTGTGTGCACATTTTATGACAATAATAGGCTACATGTGTGTTTTACAGTATTTCACTAAATGAAATATGCACCTAAATTATTGTCTGTGATCAGGGATGAATTTCTGATATATGCATTAGATGAGCATATGGCTTTGAATATCAACAATTTAATAACTAACTGTAGTAAAATGATCAATTCCAATTTATTTGCATAGCGCTTTTTACAACTGATGGTATGAAAAATCAGCTTCACATGCAAAAACCACCAGGTGAGCAAGCCAATGATGACAAGGAAAAACACCCTCAGAGCTGAGGAAGGAACCTTGGGAGGAACCAAGGTTCACAAGGGGGGCCTATCCTCCTCTGGTCAATCTACCTACCATGTATCGTAAACAAAAAAAAAAAAGGAAACTGACACTATACATCTCATAAGTCTGCTGTTATGGTCTTGTATACTGATATAATTATTTTATATATAATGTAAGCAATGATGATGATGTTATTATTATTAATAATATAGTAGCAGTAGTAGGTAGGAGTCCATAAAAACCTCCATGTAATGTGGGCAGCTAGTCCAAAGCAGGTGACGGAAACCGGAGTGTGGGCAGCTGGTTTGAAAAGGGTAGCAGGAGAGTTTGACAGTCAGTCATCCATCAATGATCCAGCCAGACAGGTGGGCAGTCATTTACTCTGAAAAATGTAGGAAGATTAAATTAGTTTTGTTGTGTTTGGGTATATGTAAAACAGATAATGTGAATATGACTCTGGCAGATCTGACTGTCCCAGTAAACAAGGAACGTCCCTGGACGTTCAAAATAGGTCTAAAAGTAGTCTGTCCATCAAGGACATATTTTAAACATCAATGGACGTCTAAAATCCATCTTAATAAGTTAGTTAAGTGGTGACCAATCGATAACGTCAGTGGACGTCCAAAACGCGTTTTATACAAGTAATTTATTTCAATGGCTAATTGTTTACTGGGGTAACAGCTTAACTAAAAGGAGAGAACCAGAAGGACACACACACAGGAGCACCCTGAAACTTTGGCATCCCTCCACTCCACCTTCAACCTGAGTGATCATGTGTCAGTGGTGGGATGAAAGCACCAGCATCTCAGTGTACTATAATTCCTTGTGTCCATGGACCCCTGTATCTGCTATCATTATCTAAGGGGGAACATTAACTATGAAAAGCTAAATTAAACAAGTGAGTTTTCAGCCAAGATTTGAAGATCGCAAACATTTTCTGGAAGATCATTTCAGAGTTAGGGGGCTTATAAAACATAGGCTCTTTCCCAAGCTGAACACTTCTGAATTCTGGGAACTATTAAAAAGCCAGCATTCTGTGATCTGAGTAATCGTGGTGGCTAATAATAGGAAATAATGTCTTGCAGGTACTCAGGAGCAAGCCCATATGTGGCTTTATACACTGTGTTGTTAACTTTGCTGTGTTGTGAAGACAGGTGATGGAAAAGAATCTCCGCAGACACGGTTAAAGGTGTAAATACATCTTTATTTACAGAAACAGTGTCTTACGGGTTCTTAAGGATCCCGTGAGAGGAGTGTTCAATTCAGCGCTCAAATTCTCTCTCCGCTCTTGGCTAGGACCCCGACCTATATGGTTATTTCTCCTTTCCAAATATGGTGAACGTAGAGGTTGGTTTACATTTGCATGTTTAAGGGACTAAGGGAAGGGTAAAATTTATAGTCTCCTTGTCACGCCTTCGTCCTGTCAGTTTGTTGTCCCCGCCATGTGCTTTATTTGCACATGGCTCCGTTTTGTTTATGTTCGAGTCTCCGCCTTTGTTCCGCCTCCTCGTCCGTGTCATGTGTTACCCGTCCTCGTTATCTGTCCAGGTGTGTCTCGTTTGTCTCTGTATTTAAGCCCTATTGTGTCACGTCCTGTTTGTCGTACATTTTGATTCACATTCTCGTTTGTCATGTTTAGTCAGTCGTGTTTTCAAGTCTGTCCGTCTGTCTCCACAGTTTCTCCTTTCTCGTTTGTTTTGTCGTGTTCTCCGTGAGGTCCTGTCGTTTAGTGTTATTCTCCTTTTCGTTATATTCCAGTTCTCTGTCTTGTTGTTTAGCTTAATATGTCTAGGTTCATCTCTGTTTGTCTTGTTGCCGCTGTTTAATTAAAAGAACCCGTGTTTTAGCGAATGCGTCCGCCTTCCTCAATCCGCCCCTCGCTCCTGACAGAATGTACGACCACCAGGACGCAGCTAGCACAGACTCTATGTTCGACAGGGCTGCGATGTGGAATAGCCGGCTCCGACAAATGCATGCCACAGTGGCTCAACGCCTTCGGGAGGAATCGATTCATGAGTCAATTCATGAGTCGAGTGATTGCTCCAGCGCGAGTCGTAGGAGCCGGCGGAAGAAGCGTGCTGGAGTTCCCCCCTCGCTGGAGGATTACCCCCTCAGGTCCGGGGAAATTTTTGGGGGGGCGTTAAGGGTAGGGGCTGTTAGCCTCACCTCCGTAACTCCGAGGTCTGAGGCTAACAGGGGCGCACCTCGAGGTGATCTGATGGGTGCGCCTGTGAAACCCCCTAAACCCTTTACAGCTCCAGCGCGAGCCCGGCGAGCAGCACGAACTCCTGTCCTCGAGAGCGCGGCTCCTCCTGCCGCGCCTGTCTTCGTTAACGCGGCTCCTCCTGCCGCGCCTGTCTTCGTTAACGCGGCTCCTCCTGCCGCGCCTGTCTTCGTTAACGCGGCACCTCCTGCCGCGCCTGTCTTAGTTAACGCGGCGCCTCCAGCTGCGCCTGTCCTCGAGAGCGCGGCACCTCCAGCCGCGCCTATCTTCGTGAGCGCGACACGCGCCTCTCCAGTCTTCGTGGACGACGTCGCAGATTCATCTGCCTCCGTGGACGTCGTCGCACGTTCTTCAGTCTTCATGGACGTCGCTGCAGGTTCCCCTGCCTCCGAGGACGACGTCGTTGCAGGCTCCCCTGCCTCCGAGGACGACGTCGTTGCAGGCTCCCCTGCCTCCGAGGACGACGTCGCTGCAGGCTCCCCTGCCTCCGAGGACGACGTCGCTGCAGGCTCCCCTGCCTCCGAGGACGACGTCGCTGCAGGCTCCCCTGCCTCCGAGGACGACGTCGCTGCAGGCTCCCCCGCCTCCGAGGACGACGTCGCTGCAGGCTCCCCTGCCTCCGAGGACGACGTCGCTGCAGGCTCCCCTGCCTCCGAGGACGACGTCGCTGCAGGCTCCCCTGCCTCCGAGGACGACGTCGCTGCAGGCTCCCCTGCCTCCGAGGACGACGTCGCTGCAGGTTCCCCTGCCTCCGAGGAGGACGTTGCAGGTTCTCCTGTCTCAGTGATGGCGGCACCCGCCGCTCCAGTGTCCGTGATGGCGGCACCCGCCGCTCCTGTCTCGGTGATGGCGGCACCCGCCGCTCCAGTGTCCGTGATGGCGGCACCCGCCGCTCCAGTGTCCGTGATGGCGGCACCCGCCGCTCCAGTGTCCGTGATGGCGGCACCCGCCGCTCCAGTGTCCGTGATGGCGGCACCCGCCGCTCCAGTGTCCGTGATGGCGGCACCCGCCGCTCCAGTGTCCGTGATGGCGGCACCCGCCGCTCCTGTCCCGGTGATGGCGGCACCCGCCGCTCCAGTGTCCGTGACGGCGGCACCCGCCGCTCCAGTGTCCGTGACGGCGGCACCCGCCGCTCCTGTCCCCGTGACTATGGCGGCTCCCGCCGCTCCTGTCCCCGTGACTATGGCGGCTCCCGCCGCTCCTGTCCCCGTGACTATGGCGGCTCCCGCCGCTCCTGTCCCCGTGACTATGGCGGCTCCCGCCGCTCCTGTCCCCGTGACTATGGCGGCTCCCGCCGCTCCTGTCCCCGTGACTATGGCGGCTCCCGCCGCTCCTGTCCCCGTGACTATGGCGGCACCCGCCGCTCCAGTCCCCGTGATGGCGGCACCCGCCGCTCCAGTCCCCGTGATGGCGGCACCCGCCGCTCCAGTGTCTGTGATGGCGGTACCCGCCGCTCCTGTCCCCGTGACTATGGCGGCTCCCGCCGCTCCTGTCCCCGTGACTATGGCGGCTCCCGCCGCTCCTGTCCCCGTGACTATGGCGGCTCCCGCCGCTCCTGTCCCCGTGACTGTGGCTACGGCCTCTCCTGTCCCCGTGACTGTGGCTACGGCCTCTCCTGTCCCCGTGACTGTGGCTACGGCCTCTCCTGTACCCGTGACTGTGGCTACGGCCTCTCCTGTACCCGTGACTGTGGCTACGGCCTCTCCTGTACCCGTGACTGTGGCTACGGCCTCTCCTGTACCCGTGACTGTGGCTACGGCCGCTCCTGTCCCCGTGACTGTGGCTACGGCCTCCCCTGTCCATGTCCGTAGGTCGGCCCGAAGGACTTCAGGGCCGATCCCCAGAACTGTGCCCAGGCTGGTTCCTCAGACTGCCACACAGACATTAGCCAGTCCTGGGCACCCCCCTGTTACTTTGGTTCCATTGTCTGTCCCTGTCCTGGTTCCCGTCTCTGTCCTTGTCCCTGTACCCGTTTCTGCCTTTGTGTCTGTCCCGGTCCCTGTCACTGTGTTTGTGTCTGTCCCCCTGAATGTCTTGGTCCCTGTTCCCCTACCTAGTCCAGTCCAGTTTCCTGTGAGTCCTGTCCAGTTCCCTGTCAGCCCTGTCCAGTCTATGTTTCAACCCCCTGTCCAGTCTCAAGTCTCGTCTCCTCTCCAGTCCCCGTTTCAACCCTCGGTCCTGTCTCCATTCCAGTCCCCTGTCCTGTCTCCTGCCCATGTCCAGTCTTTGGTCCCCAAACATGTCCAGTCCCCTGTTAGTCCTGTCCAGGCCCCATTTCAACCCTATGTCCCGTCTCCTGTCCAGTCCTTGTTTCAACCCTCTGTCTCGTCTCCTGTCCAGTCCACTGTCCCCAAACATGTCAAGTCACGGTATCCATCCCGCGTTCAGTCACCTGTCCCGTCTCCTGTCCAGTCTCATGTCCAGTCCCCTGTTAGTCCTGTCCAGTCTCTGTTTCAGACCCCTGTCCAGTCTCATGTCCAGTCCCCTATTAGTCCTGTCCAGTCCCCGTTTCAACCCTCTGTCCTGTCTCATGTCCAGTCTCCGTATCCGTCTAGTGTCATGTCACCTGTCCTGTCTTCTGTCCAGTCACATACCCCTGTCCAGTCTAATGTTCCTATCCTGTCCAGTGTCTTGTCACCAGTCTCTGCTCCCGTCCAGTCCCAGCACCCGGTCCTGTCATCAGTCCCGTCTCCATTCCAGTCCCCTGTTCATGTCCAGTCTTCTGTCCCCAAATGTGTCCAGTCTCCGTATCCGTCCCACGTTCAGTCCCCTGTCTTGTCTCCAGTCCAGTCTCCCGTCAATTCCCATGTGTCCACTCCTGTCCTGTCCAGTCCGTTCTCGTCTCTTGTGGCCCCCCTTTGTCAGTCTCCTGTCATGTCCCATGTCCCGTCTAGTATATTCGGTCCTGTCGTGTCCCCAGCTCCTGTGTCTGTTCCCGTCCTGTCCTGAGTCCTGTCACCCGTTGGTTTGTTGTCCTGTCTTGTTTTCCGTGCCCTCTCCTGTGCCAGCTCCTGGGGGGTTTAGGAGTACGCGCCCAGGAGTTGCGCGTTCTTGGGGGGGGCATCTGTCACGCCTTCGTCCTGTCAGTTTGTTGTCCCCGCCATGTGCTTTATTTGCACATGGCTCCGTTTTGTTTATGTTCGAGTCTCCGCCTTTGTTCCGCCTCCTCGTCCGTGTCATGTGTTACCCGTCCTCGTTATCTGTCCAGGTGTGTCTCGTTTGTCTCTGTATTTAAGCCCTATTGTGTCACGTCCTGTTTGTCGTACATTTTGATTCACATTCTCGTTTGTCATGTTTAGTCAGTCGTGTTTTCAAGTCTGTCCGTCTGTCTCCACAGTTTCTCCTTTCTCGTTTGTTTTGTCGTGTTCTCCGTGAGGTCCTGTCGTTTAGTGTTATTCTCCTTTTCGTTATATTCCAGTTCTCTGTCTTGTTGTTTAGCTTAATATGTCTAGGTTCATCTCTGTTTGTCTTGTTGCCGCTGTTTAATTAAAAGAACCCGTGTTTTAGCGAATGCGTCCGCCTTCCTCAATCCGCCCCTCGCTCCTGACACTCCTACCCTCACTGATAGCTTATCCTAAACATTTCTCTCTGTGGAGCACAGACACAGAGCATAGGTCTAAACATATAAAACAGTGAACATCTTTCTTAATACTGCGCTTAAGGCCTTATGTTTAAATGTACCTCATAATTTCCTCCCTTCAAGACTGTTAAAGTCTCGTAAATTTTAAGCAACCCATACATGTTAATGTCAAAACAAATAAGTGATACCTTCCTACACACAATTTTAACATTACTTGCGTTATGATGTAACAAAATTTCATGGAGTGTGAGGGTGAAATAACCTGCCAGGCAGCCATCTTTCTTGAAAATCCTTCAAACATTTTAGAAAGGAAAAATTCCCTCATGATCCCTCTGCCTAGGCGATCACATACTGTACTCCAGTCCAATTAAATGTACTCAATATGTGCAGAGAGTTGACTTAAGTAAATGTGTATAGAAATCTCAGAAAATAAAATCAAACCAATGTCCAAATTCAGGCTGGTCGACCCATCGGACCTTCCAATGGACCTGTCCCTACCTGACACACCCCTTGGCCCTAACATCGAGAAAAATAAAAACATCTGAGATTCCAATACACTTACACAGCTTACATTTCATGAGTCTATAAGTCTTCATAATAAACAGTTGTTACAATTTTTAATATCACTCTTATATTAATGTTTATCAATATCAAAGATTACTAATAATAAACAATTCAATAGGAACATATGACATAATATTGTCTTTTCAGCAATTTTGTCTTCTGATGTGATGTTGATGACATATTGAGCTTCAGCAAGTTTTCACCATTCTGTTTCAAAGTCCTTCTGTTTTATTGTCCTCTTTTGAGTTTTTGGATCCTTGTAGCACTTCAGGAATCTCGAACAACCATCCTCCCTTACAGTGATCTTTCCCCCTTTCTATTCTGGAAGAAAGAAACAACAGACAGTATCTTTTGCAAAAATAACAGATAAAAAAAACATCAAATACAACTTAATAATAGTAATACTAATAGATTAATACAAGTTATAAGCTACAGTTTATACTTCATCCTACAATCTTTATCATTGATTGCTAAATAATAAACCTAACAAAATAATAGAATAATGTCATAATTGAATAGAAAAAATATATGATAGTGGATATTCAAAATGGATATCTTTCCACCAGGTTGTTTTCCAAAATTTCCTCCTCATGTTTGTCTGAGTCGATTCTACTTAATAATGGCATCTGTACTTGATCTCCAGACATTACAACTCCAACCCATTTGAAAATCATAGCTTTTGCAAGTTAACGACAGTGTACAAAAACAAAAACAAAACATTATACACACTGCTAAAAGAGCTGCTCCAAAAATTTGAGCCAACATTGCTCCTAGTGGTCCTAATTTCTCCAATAACCAAGCATTCACAGACCATCCAGCTCCTTTTGATGGACCAAACGCCTCCCTTATATGCTTCAATGCTTTTATAACACTAGTCATATTATCAGAATTATCCAGAATCAAGGTATAACAGGCATCCCCTGTTAGATTCAAAGCCACACATAAACCTCCTTGCTTAGCTAAAATGTAATACAGAGCCATGTCATGTTTTAACAATGTTAATGTTAATGTTAAAGACTTTTTTGTGTATTTGACAAATACTGAAACCCTTTTATTGTGTCATTAGCAAACCCTTAATATTATCTATTTGATCTGCTAAAAATGTCACACCATACCATGGGAATAATCCTATATCCAATTTTTCTCCTATACTGATTCTCAAATGGTAGGCTTCCAAACTACGAAACTGATCCATTTCCCTTGTCTTTCTTTTCCCAGAAATACCTTCAGAATTCCCTTCATCAGTTGCTTCACCTTTTTGGAGAGTATAAACCTCATAAGGAAGCTTTAATGTTGCCATATAACAACAGCCTGTCCACCCATATGGTAGAAATATGTATGCTTTTTCTCCACAAACCCACCATATATCCTTAAAATTTCCTATAGTCACATTTACAGGCAAAATGTCATACTGCACCATTAATGTTCTCCTCTGCTTGCTATCTGGTGTATGAAAATTCACTTTAAACAAAGCATCCTTAGGTTTAGGTTCCTTAAAATTCATCATATAATGTGCACAATCAGATATTCCCATAAATATCCCTTGTCCATTGTGAGTATCATTGGAACAAAAACAGTCTTTAGTCTCCACAGATTTTACTCGCATCAGGCAGTGCTGTATATTTTCATGCTGATAAAGGAAATTCATATATGGCAGCTTCATCAACCAAGTACAATTTAATCTAGATCTAAACAAATGCACTGATAAAGCCATTATTCTATCTTCTGCAGAGTTTTGCTGATATAATAACCATGATAAAGCATAAGATTGACACATAGCATGCAGTGGTTCTGGTACTGTCGCTAAAATTGATGGCCATGTGCTTGGTGTTGGAACTTTCACCACACATGGACCAGTCAACTTCTTACTCATTCTTACGGAATGGGTTATTTGCTGAAACCATACATTTCTAGCTGTCCATGGGTCTGTGATTTGTAACACTGAAGAATCAAATCCATATGCTTTCCATTTTGCTTCTCTTTTCTGTAATGCATGGTAATGGTCAGTCATTTCTTCAGATGTCCAGTCAAAATAAAAAAAACTCTTTCTGCCCTTCTAAAGTGATTTTCTGAGTGGTTACTAAACCATTTGAATCAATGTCTTCCATTGGGTTTCTAGCTTCAAAAGTCACTTGACTAATATTCACTTCATGCTCTATATTTAACTCTGGTCCCTGTGCTATGTTTACTTTCTTCTGTAATGGAAAAGACATTACTTCTGGTGTTACTTTTACAACATTATGTGATCTTCATATTTTTTCATTTACAACAGTTGTGATAGATTCAGATGTACCAAAAGCAGAAGTTATCATTGGCAGTGTAGTAATATTCATCTCCTTTAATGGTATATTTAAAGTAGTAATCTGATTTGTTACATTATTTCCTTTACATATTTCTGGAGCTAAAGTAATCGGCTTAATTTTTTCTTTTTTAACCTTCAGAGTCATTGCTATAGTGGTTTGGTCCTGAACTCTTTTAGTAGATGTAAAAACTTCAATAGGACTCGGGTCCTTTATCATAACTATCACTGTACGAGTTATGTACCCTTCTCTCCACACATTTTGAAATGGCACAAATTTAGGTCTGGCTCCAAATAAGTACAAGTGTATTCCCCTTGATCTTCCCATGTAACATTACGTAAAAGAATTAAACAATCATCTCTAACTTTGAACTTTCTCTGGTCAAGAGGCAAATGATCAACTTCAGGTCCAACTTCAGGTTCAGTGGTTAACACCACTTCCTCACCTCGACTATTTTTCCACTTAGGAGGACTATTACTCCCTGTATTAAATCTTCCGCATTTACAGGGAAGATGAACTGTTTTAATTTAACTTTAATCTACTTTACTTAACTTTAATTTAATTTAATTTAACCTAATTTAACTTTAATCACAGTCTTCAAACGGGATGGCGTTGTTGAAATTATCAGAGGCACTAGTGTAGTTAGATGTGATCCGTTTACCCCCTTAGTAACTTTTGACACTAGAAAAGTAAAATTGTCTAAAGTTTCATTCTCTTTAGTTCTCATACTGTTTAAATCTAACCTTTTTTCGAACTGGTCTTGGACTCTTTTCTTGATCCAAGTCTCTGAACTGTTTTGAAATTCAATTTCTCCAAACTTTTTGTCTTGTTTACAATCTGCTCTGTCATTTCTGGCATCGTCATCAGCATCATCCAAACCAGGGACAATCTCCTCTTCAGGAGATTTACTCTGGTTTGTTTCTTGCATGTTATTTTCAACCTGTTCTCCCTCATGTTCTTTTGGTTCTCCTGAACCTGCAACCTCTCCACCCTTTGAGAAAGGCTTCTCTTCACTTGGTGCTTTAACACAGTGAGATAAATGATACCACGTTGGAGACCCCTTAACTTGAACCGCCGTTCCAGTACTGCGAACAACTTCAAAAGGTCCTTCTCTGCGTTCATTATACCATTTTCTTCTAAATACCTTTATAAACACCTTGTCTCCAGGCTGCACTGTATTCTTCCTTTGCTCATCCAGCCTCTCCTGCTCCTCCTCTTTTCTTTGCTTTTCTGAAACATATGTGGATATTCTTTTATGTAAATTAGCTAAGTATGAAACATATGCCCGCATGTCATCTTCTAAAAGGGCTAAACTTGGACCTTTCCCACTTGTACGCAAACATGGCGTTGGCATTCGTCTGCCTGTCATCAACTCATGAGGAGTCATGTGTAAATCACGCAGCTCACTTGAGCGACACACCATTAATGCGTGGAAGTGCTGCTATCCAATTTAAACCCCTGTACTGACAGATTTTAACAATCCAATTTTTCAAGACACCATTAATTTTTTCACAAATCCCTTGACTTTGCGGATAGTACACAGCCCCCACACGCTGTTTAATTCCCAATTTTTGCAAAATTAATTTCACTGTTTTATCCACAAACTCTTTCCCATTATCTGAGGATATTCGAACTGGAAGTCCCCACCTGCTTATGATTTCTCTACACAAAAACTTGGCAACAGATCTTTACGCTTTTATGGCATGCTTCCTCATCTGGTGCACAAAGAAGAATATCATCCATGTATTGAATGACAGTACTTTTTAACTTCTGATCAACCCCAACTAGATCATCTTTCAATACTTTATTGAAAATGTGAGGACTATGTTTATATCCCTGTGGTAATCTCTTATACTCATAGAATTGCCCCTTGTATGTGAACCCAAATAAACCCTGACTTTCTATACTTAGTGGAACACTAAAAAATGCTCCACATAAATCTAATACTGTGAAATACTTTGCATGTTTTTGGGCTAACAAAACATGTGGATCTGGCACTTCTGCTGGAAAGTCTGCTACTACTTCATTTACTGCTCTCAAATCATGTACTAAACGATAAGAGTTATCTGGCTTCTTCACAGGCAACAAAGGTGTATTACTCTGCGGGTTCTGTGTTATCTTCAGAACATCTGCTTTCACAAGACCTTCAATTTGTGGTTCGATTCCTTTGATTGCTTCTTCATTCAAAGGATACTGAGGACCATGGAGGTTTTGTTCCTGGTCGGAGTTCAACTTTCACTGGTTGAGCTGACTTCACAAATCCAATGTCCAGTGCTATGTTGTGACCATAAACATTTTGGAATATATCACAGCATTTTCTCTTTCAAAGAGTTTGAATCCATCTTCTCATTGCAAAGTGATTCATGTGTCATTCTGACAACTTGTGGCTGTCCTTGTCCTTGAGCAGTAATCATAATCTTAATAAATCGCTGATCTTCACTCCTCCAGATGGAAAGATTCTCTTTTAGCGGTTTAAAGACAACTTCTTCTGCTTCTGCCATCATTTCACCTATTTGTTTCTGCTCACAATCCTCAGACACCAGCAAAGTCATATGTGGTACACTTTTTCCCATATCAAACTCTTTGTGCAAGTAATAATTTTTGTCTATCTTCATAGCAGCTCCTTGTGGTCCCAAAATTATGCAACATAAGCGTAATTCAACTTGCTTTGGTTGATGACTCAACCATTGTTCTGCATCTGATTGTTCAGCATCCTTAAAGTATTTCAGTGTACAATGAAATGGATACTCTGGAGCCTTTGCATCAGGCATGTTTGCTACAATAAACTTCTCCCACAGCTTGGCTGGTTCCAAGAATTCTTTGCTAAGATTTCCAATCCAAAATACTGAAGAAGCTTTAGTCTCTGTTTTCATCATCAATTGATCAATCTTTTCATTCGGCACCTCCACCAGGCAGCTGTCTGGTGTGCATTTTATTGTACAGTTCAGTCTGCACAAAGCATCTCTTCCCAAAAGTGCAATAGGTGTATGTTCTGATACCAGTATGGGTATTGTAGTCTTCAGATGTTTATAGCAGAGCTATATAATTGGTTCTGTGAGAGGAATCAGCTGTTTTACTCCCTCAAACCCGGTTGTCCGAATCATCTGACCAGACCTGAGGAGGTCCCTTACTCTTCCATCCATCATCGCTGTCTTCATTCTCTAGTCTGCAGACGTCGAGTTCTCTTCTTGTTTTTGGAACTTGGATACAGTTTTATCGTTGTCTCTGCTTGTCCTGTTTCAATGATGCATTCATCTTCATCTTGAATGTGATAACTTCCTTCTTGACTGATCAATGGAAGCCGAGGGTAGACTTCCTCAGTTTTCACTTCCTTCTCATAAGGTGGTGGTGTCTTAACTGAGTCCACATGTGAAAAAGACACATTAACTTCTGTCATTTGTTTTTCTATTGCCTTTGTACGCTGATTTATTGCTTCTGCACCTTTCTCCCTCTTTTCCTTTGCAGCCTTTATCAGTTTCTGACTCTCTTGCTCAAATAACTGGAGAATGCCAAGCTCTATTGCTCTTTTTTCCTTTCGCTTTTCTCCTTGATGCCCTTTCTTCTGTCCTGCTTTGTATGTTGATACAAGTACCTCCATTGCTTTAATTACATCTGGGTTAAGTGTCCCCTCTACCAGCCATGGTTGATCTATGTTAGGCCATCACTTATAAAAGTTTTCTGATATTTTTGCAATGCCTTTTATTAAAGGATTATTTTTCTTAACTATACCAACAGGAGTAACCCCTTTTGAAACATTAGTGCCCATTTTTGGCATAATAATGACAAAATATGTTCCCAACTTACACTTTTTTAATTATTTCTCTCCCTTTTTCCTCTGTTTATAGGCCAATATATTACCACAATCAATAAAAATTAAACCCCAATTGAATTTGCCAACTTCAGAGAAATCAAACCTTAATATGCAATACAATTCACACCACTGTAGCGGAGTAACAGTATTCGAGTTGGTTATGTTTACTGGTGATTATAACTTATAATAATTATTAGTATTATTACTGAATTAAATGACAAAGATATTAATAATTTATTAAAGATTGTGATACTGTCAATGCTAGGGAATGAGTTCTTCAGGATTTTCAGACTCTTAAGGAACAAACTCCACACACTATATTATTTCAAATAATGGAAACACTTTATTAAAAGGAAAGATAATAGTTGATAAACATAGCACAATCATTAAAATCTCACGGAATCAATGCATGTGAAACCAGTTCGAATTTAATACTTGGCTAGGCTATATGACTTGTGAATGATGTGTTGCTAAATGATTTAATTAGGGTATACTTTTATCAAGGGATTTAATTCGATATCAGCTCTGAAGATGAGGATTTTAGCGTACTTTTTCCACGATTCAACCACTTGATGGGTACAGCAGCGCTTTTGAGATGATTGGAGAGAGGTCCAGACTGGCTCTCTTTCGTGGGAGCGTTGATGCTGGGTCAGCGTAGGCGTTGTCACTTGCGAGCCAGGCTGCTTCAGGCGCCCTCAGAGCGTGGTGACGTCAGTTGAAGGATTTCCTCTGGCTCGCTGTCCTGAGTGGGAGTTTCCCTCCATATGAAAGGGGCATCAGAAGAAAAGTTTGCTGTTTTCCTCTGATCTTCAGAAGCTGTTTTACGAATTAATTAGCTTATTTTATGATTTCAACGGTGGCCCTTATTCTGGCCAAAATAAGTTTCACCTGCTTTGATCAGTCGTAAAATTAAACTTCGATTGGGCTATAAACGACGAACACAAATGAGAAAAGAAAAGATTACTGACAAGTAATCGACAGTTTACTCTTTTAGTTTCTGTATTGCACTGCTAACTGACACAAGGTGTCCCTTGCTAGTTTGCGTGAAGTTGTCTTTTCTTTAAGAGTCTTTGAAGAGTCAGCTTGTCGGCGTAGAGAGAAGACAAAAGAGCGTAAATAGCGTAAGGAAGAGCGTAAGAAGCGTACAAGAGCCGTACGAGAAGAGATCAAGAAGCGTGGAAAAGCTGTTAAGAGAGTGCGTAAGATTTCGCAGCTCCCTTTTTCATAGGAGGCGCGGTCACGCCCATTTGGAAGGTCTCTGTTCTCTGATTGGATCCTGGGTCTGGGGTCCATGTGACCTTTCACGGTTTCACAGTCCTCTCCAGTTTCGCACATTTTTCTGGACGGATACGTAACCTTAATTGAATCAAAATACTTCATACATACTTGAATATAGCATAATGAGTATACTGGAGTATTTTTATCAAGTATCTCTCTCTCTCTCTCTCTCTCTCTCTCTCTCTCTCTATATATATATATATATATATATATATATATATATATCTCGAGAATATTACCAACTATTCTAGATTAGAGATTTTTCTAAATTGAGACAGGAATTTTTCCTTGTGATTAAAACAGTAATTCACATTACTCGGTTAGTTAGTAGACAGTCACCTGAGAATAACAGAGAATAACAATAATGACACATATGCGTCCTATATGATGTTTTAGAGGGAGAGAGGGCGAAAAGTGATTTTGCAAATGTCCACTTGGGGGCACTGTTGGTCCATGCTGTTTGTCTGGTTTGAACTCGCGTTGGGGGTCACCATTGGCAGTCCTGGGCCATCTGTTTATCTGGATAAGATAAGGGTCGCCATCCCAACGCTGTTGGTAATAAAGCTGGGGTTCTTTAATCCTGGTCTCTAAGGCACTGATTGATCTTTTAGGCTTAATGGGGTCATAAACTTTGGGGTTTCCACTTTACATTCCATAAGAAAAAGAGGGGGTAGTCAACTGGTGTGTAAGTTTGAAGATGACTCCCCCCTGTCTTCCTGAAAAGTGTCCTGCTTAGCCTTTGTTGTCAGACATAGGTGTGTGCGTGAGTGGGGGTGCAGAGTTTTTCAGCACACACACACTCTGTGGAATGTAGGTCCTGTCCCAAAACTTATCATCAGAGTGGAGTCAGAGTCTTAATTTTTAATTTCTTGATCTGGTCCTTACTCCACTACACCACTAAATCCCCTTTACTAAGTGATATAACTACTAAGTGCACCATAAACTTAGATTTATTAAACATTCAATAACTACCTTGTAATTAAAGGATATACAAACTTATATAAGGCTCAACAAGCACTTCTACATATAATTACCACTAAATATTTGCAATTCCATTACACCTACTGCAACGCTTAGATCAGAAACCCCTTTCCAAATAATAGTGTTTACCTCAGTAGTTAACCTCATTGTTAACTCTTAATGGAATTATAATCAAAGCATTATCTTAAAAAAAGGAACAACCTGTTGCCAAGCTTTCTTTGAAAAAGTCTATGTCATGTACTGTAGCACATATAATGGACTAAATGCAAATAGATAAACAAATCAATGAATTTCCAATTATTAATTTTTAATAATGAGACCTATTAATGATTAAATCTAAATGTATCAATGTAGATGTTTGTGAAAGACGTTTGTGGATAAAATGACTGGCCTTTGTGAAGTTTGCTCTGGGTATCTTCAAACTTCAACACCCCTTCTTTCGGCCAGCTCCTCGTCTCCTCGTCTCACGCACCCCCACAGGATGAGAGAAACAGACAAATAGAAATCTAATACATTCAGCTTCCTTTTGGTAAATAAACATTCAATATGATTATTTGTATTTTATTTACCAACATTTAGTTCATTCATAACATTTTACCCTTCATTCAATATTGTAAACACCTCCGACAAATCTCTTCATTGGCTTAAGGCCTGCATGGCCTATTTCTTAACAGCCCAAAAAAGGGTCTAAAGTGATTGATGGCAAAAACTAAGTCCATCCTCAATACAGCTTGCTTTTAACATCTGGTTTTGCTTTCTCGGTTAAACATAAACATGTCACATACTATTTTATGACCACTTGATAGTAAATTTTCAACCCTGCATCTTGGTTCTTAAAACTTATATACTAAGATAATATTGATGTACTATGTTGTAAATTTAACATATAAAAACATTGCAGTGGTATGTTACCACTACTTTTACTTTTACCAGTACTTTTACATTTATCAGTTGGCAGCTAATTAAATTTTTTTAATATAAAGTAACAGTACTTCACAGAGGTCTAAACACCAGAGACTATAAGATTCAACCACTTTTTCTGAGCAACAATGGTTAATTTATTAAATCCAAATGAGCAACATTAAAGCTCAACATCCAACTAAACAACACCATACCAACACACTC
This sequence comes from Hoplias malabaricus, assembly GCF_029633855.1. Classification (NCBI taxonomy): domain Eukaryota; kingdom Metazoa; phylum Chordata; class Actinopteri; order Characiformes; family Erythrinidae; genus Hoplias; species Hoplias malabaricus. The sequence goes on from NC_089812.1 coordinate 17,522,311, forward strand.
TATAATTCAATCCAAATTTCATCTTGTGGCAGCTCTCTCCATATAAGGCCATCAACCAGTTTCACTGGCCAAAAACAATTATCCCATACAATGTGTCTCAATTTCATCAAACTATTTCATTCAAAGAGAACCCAAACAAATTACTGCTCCACCAATTCACTCTCACCCACTATGTTAAATGTATCCTATATTTCCCTTTTATTTTAGATCATAAGCACAACACAAGCACCACACCCATTGGAAAAACACAGTTCAAATGCACCCAATCTCAGGAGCCTAAACCCCTGCACAGCAATATACATCAATATTTCCATACATTTATATTTTTTATTTGCCCAAATAACTATTAGTTCCTATTTAAACCAAATCAACATGGCTTTTATCACTATGTCACAAATCAAAGTCCTGCCATCTCTCTCTTTTTCAAGAGTGAAACTTAGGCCTTACACACTTGTCAGATGAGACCCCCCAATCAAAGTGTAAAATCTCAAAGCTTCAGCGAAATTGAGAGGAACTTAAACCCGTGATCTCTTTTTTCTCCCAATAAAAGCCAACATATGGAGATTTCAAATTTTCTCCTTTTCTCCAATACTAATTTACCTTTAATTCCCATGATTAAACCTTACAGTTTCCCCAATGTGCCCTATTAATTACTCAGCTTTAACACCTCGCTCTCCTCTTTCCTATTCTCAGCATCTAACGTCTTTCTGGAGCTCATTTTCTATTGTTTTCTTAATTTACGGTCTCCCAGAAAGCTTATTTAATTTTACTTTTTATTTTTTAATTTAAAAATGTCTTCTGTTCAAGGCTCATTTCCATTATAAATAAACAAAGCCCTCAATTGTTTTTTTTTGAGGTTCATAAAATAATTTTACACTAATTGTCCTTGAACGAAACTCATACATTTTACCATTACTATAATTTCTTTCCCTATTAGTTTCTAAATCTCTCATTCTTCATCACATTTCCCCACTTTCTCTAAACACACCCACAGAAAATGTATGTCTCCAAGGGAGAGACCAGCTCTACCCACACACTCATGAGGGACCAAAGAAGGGAGGGGGGTGATCATTCCCCCACCTGCACCTAGTACTCCCAAACATAACGCTTTCAGCTGACCATACACATAAACACACATAGTTACAGACTGAGGGGCAGAGATATAGGATGGGAAAGGGAGGGGTGAGAGACACACTCACACTGACACACACACATACACAGCAAGACACTCCTTTAGTCTTAACTCACTAAGCACACACACACATACACGTCATCCAAAAACCCCCAAAAAGCGCTTACAGTCACATCACTTTCAACATTTAACACAATTCTCATAGTTGACTCATTCACACATTAACAGCATGCTTTTTATTACGTGCCGCCCTTATTCCTTTTCCTTTATTTAGGTACCTTATGTACGTAATCATTCAAAGAGAGGCAGCATCAATACAGTGTGCGTCAGCAGTGTTTCGAGTGGGCACCCCTAATTAAATCTCTGTATCACACCTCCAGTTTCTCATTAAACTGACCCAAAAAATCACCTAGTGAATTTTTCAGGGTTTACGGCCGGGCTAATCCTGCCTCAACAAGGGGCTTAATCCAAATCTGCGGCATCCTCACTTTATTTAACTCTATTATCTCTTTTCCTTTTATTCCATTTTCCTCTTTTATTATTTCTATTTTACTCTTCTATTTCCCTTATATTCCTTTACTTTTAACCTTAAATAAATTTAAACCAAATGCCACTGGGCCCAGTGCTTCTCACTATTTCAATATAATCCAATTCCACAATAACTCAAATCTTACTTTCACGCAATGGCTGTCATTAATGTCTTACAGTTTTAAGCAAAAATAGGGCCCTGTTTACCCAAACTCGCATGTCATCATCAGCTCACCTCATCGTTACTAATTAAGCTATTCTACATTTATACTTTTCCTTTCCTTTCCTTTTTCTTCTGTTACATCTGTTTGTTTTTTACTCTTTTACTTTTTCTTCTATTACATCTGTTCCTTTTTACTTTTACTCCATTGTTCCCCTTTATTTCCTTCATTTCTATTCTTCTATTACTGTAGTTAAAAATTTAGAATAGAGAAACTTTATCCAACACCATCATCAACACAATACTGCATACACTAATGAGTCTATTTCGGTGCAACTTTTTCTGCATCAGACAGCCCAAACATCAAACCAGCGCTCAAGTTTGTGAAAATCTCACCTTCTATTTGCCGGCTTTAAGCGGGAGTTCGAATGCAGGAGCCGCCTGAAGCACGAATCCCATCCTCGTCACCATCTTTGTTGTTAACTTTGCTGTGTTGTGAAGACAGGTGATGGAAAAGAATCTCCGCAGACACGATTAACATTAGAACTACCAGGATTTTCATATGACCCCTTTTTCTACCAGAGGCTTCCAAATGGCAGTGCTGGGGTAATTTGCATCCCATTAGGCCATCTTTTGTTATGTACATTAAGCCACTACTAGGTGCTAAACGGGGGGGATGGGTGATAGTGTGAACTATGTTGACTGATAAAGCTCTGACAGTCACAGCAGGCACAGACTTTCAGGAGTTTAGTTCAGGGCAACAATCTCAACAAATAAAAATATTTTGGTACTTTGGCAGTTTTCTCGGCTGCTGATAATAATAACAATTATTATAATCTTTCAAAAATATGATGAAATAATATTTGTTTATTTAGAATACACACAATAAAGAATTATTTAAGCTTTTTAGTTTATATTTGTTGATCTAATGCAATATTATTTGATGTGAAACCTACAAAAACCTTGAGAAATATAAATAAAAAAAATCAGTTAAGTAAAAATTGCTCAAAAATAGTATTTAATCTTAATTTGAGTCATATTTATTTGTCAAGAAAAAAATTGCCAATGGGGTGAGATATTTTGACTTAAAACGAGACAAAATGTCCTGATAAGATTCTTTTACTTTCGGTTTTAAAAAATTTTAAGTAAAAATATCTTATTTACAATTAGCTGAGGGTTGTTTTTTTGTATAAATAAATGTAAAAATATCTTTACCTATTGGCAGTTTTTCAAAAGACAAAAACTACTTAAAATAAGTTTACAAAATATCAGAGCTATTTTGACTAATCAATATGCCACTTTTTGCACTGTGAAAACAATGCTACATTAGTACAAAGGAGGCAGTTTTTCAAAAGACAAAATTACTTAAAATAATGGTTAAAAAATCTGAACTTTAGTTATTTTGACCAATCATCAGTGAAAAAACAATCCAAAATTAGTACAAAGGAGGCAGACTTGAGGTGTTTTGGAATTATAGTTCAAATAATGTCTTTGTGTGAGTTTTAGAATAAAGAGAAAGGTGACTGCAGACACAGGAAAACTTGTTAATAAAGTGCGTAAACTTTATATAATAAACTGCACCAAAGTAAATAGCCTATCTGGCTACATGCTGAGTGAAATAAAATAGAATAAACATTTCTCACTATAATACAATATTATAAATATACATGATGGAGGTAACTGAGATGGGTTCTATATTTATTTTAAAAATGTTGTTGTTGTTTATGGAACCATTTATGGACAAAGGAAGAACTGTTACCACAGACAATTTTTTCACCTCATTGCCACTAGCAAAAAGACTGCTCGGCCGGAAGACCACACTACTTGGCACAGTAAACAAGATTCTCTGTGAGCTTCCAGACTCTGCCAAAAAGACTTTGGACCATGAGGAATTCGATACACAGGTGTTTTCAACCTCTGGTGCTACACTGACCGTTTACGCGCCCAAATGGAGAAAGACTGTCTGCATCCTCAGTAGCATGCACAGTATGGTGGAGACTGGGGACACCCGAAAAAAAAGCCAAACACAGTCACCGACTACAACAGCCTAAAATGTGGTGTGGATGTCATGGACCAGATGGTGCGAAAGTACACTGTATGTTCAGGAACATGACGTTGGCCAGTCACTGTGTTTTATAAGATGATTGACATTTCAGCACTGAATGCACATGTGTTTTTTCATGCATGCACTGGGGTCAAAGAGAGACAGTCGGACTTCTTGGTGAAGCTTGCAAGAGAGCTCGCACAGTCTCATATGGCAGCCAAGGACGTGCATAAAGAAAACTTTCAGCAGCAACCACCCACACCTGACACGGAAAAGGGCATTGTGCCAGGTTAAGTGTGGCTGCAAGAATAACCATGCCACTAAGCATTGTGTTTCTTGTAACAGGTTCACATGTGGCAAATGCGGAAAGGAGATGTTGTGGCAGTGCCAGGTGTGTTCAGACAATTTACATGTCTGACAACAAGCAATGTAGCGCACTACTGCACAATGACTGTATGTAAATAGGCTTATTAGCATAGTTTATATTTCTGTATAGTTTACATTTCTATTTATGAATACTTTTGTTGTCCTAAGTTGTAGTTTTTTTGCACTCATCACACTCCGTTATTTCATTTTTTTGTGTTGCGGTCTGCCCTAGACCAGGTCGTAACAACATTGTTGCATGCTTATTTTATCTTTTATCACTTCCTTTATTTCTATTTCATTGTACAGGGAAACCAAGCAAAACGTTTCTTTCCTGTGCATATACCAATAAAACTACCTTGAATCTAAATTTCTGGTAATGTTGACTTTTTTTGGGGGGTGGGGGTTCACCAACTTGTTGCAGAGAAGAGTGTGGAGTACAGTAGAGTGTCTCCTTTCAAATGTAATGGCCTCATTTACATAACACTGGAGGCAAGAAGAGCTGTTCACACCTGCCAAATGGCAGTTCTTCGGGATTTAAAGGTATAATTGCCAAATGGCAGCAGTTTGGTAGTTCTAGTGTTAAAGGTGTAAATACATCTTTATTTACAGAAACAGTGTCTTACGGGTTCTTTAGGATCCCGTGAGTGGAGTGTTCAATTCAGCGCTCAAATTCTCTCTCCGCTCTTGGCTAGGACCCCGATCTATATGATTCTTTCTCCTTTCCAAATATGGTGAACGTAGAGGTTGGTTTACATTTGCATGCTTAAGGGACTAAGGGAAGGGTAAAATGTATAGTCTCCTACCCTCACAGACAGCTTATCCTAAACATTTCTCTCTGTGGAGCACAGACACAGAGCATACGTCTAAACATATAAAACAGTGAAAATCTTTCTTAATACTGCACTTAAGGCCTTATGTTTAAATATACCTCAACTGATAAAAGAATTTTGTAATCAATACAGAATTTAACAGGCAGCCAATGAAGAGATAATAAAACCGGACTGATATAATCAAATGTTCTCATTTTAGTGAGAACCCTGGCTGCAGCATTTTCAACTAGTTTAAGTTTACTAAAATGCCTGTTAGTGCATCCTGATAATACAATTACAATAGTCAAGCCTTAAAGTAATAAAGACATTATAATGTACTAATGTTTCTGTGTCATGCAGTGATTAGGCATTTCTTATCTTGGCAATGTTGCGAAGATGTAAAATAGCTGTCTTAATTATACCACCTATGTGCTGATCGAATGACAAAACTGAATTAATTATGATGCTAAGATTTTTTGCTGCTGAACCAAGTATAACTGGAAAGTAAGTAAGATTAAAAATTAAATCTGATAATTAATTTCTTACTGCTTTTGGACCTAGAAGCAGAACCTCTGTTTTATTACAGTTTAGAAGGAGGGAGTTAAACACCATCCAGTCTTTCATGACTTTTACGCAGTCCTCTATTTTATTTAATCTGTATTTGTTATCAGGCTTGGTTGATATGTACAATTGTGTATCACCTGTGTAACAGTGAACATTGATGTCATGGTTACTTGTAACTGTGCCTAATGGCAACATGTATAATGTAAATAATAGTGGTCTTAAAATAGAATTTTATGGAGTAAGACTATGCTTTCTAACCTTTCTAGGAGAAGATTGTGGTCTATTGTATAGAAAGTTGTTCTGAGGTCAAGTAGCACCAACAGGGATACGTAGCCTAGATCAGACACAAGAAGATAATTTGTTATCTTGACTAGAGCTGTCTCAGTGCTATGATGTGGCCTGAATCTGGATTGGAAACTTTCATATATATGGTTATTATGTAGATATGAACTACGTTGTTGGATCACAGCTTTTAGGATTCATTTTAGGATCTTAGATATAAATGGTAGGCCTGTCATTAGATAATGTGGTTTCTTGATCAGAGGTTTAATAATTGCTAGTTTAAAAGCTTTGAGTACATGGCTGAGGCTAAGGGACGAGTTTAATATAGTTAAGAGATGATTGAAAATAACTGCTAGTACTTCTTTGAGTAATTTTGTGGGGATTGCACCAAGTGTGAAGGTTGTACTATTTGCAGAGGTGATAATCTTCTCTAGTTCAAGTTTTAGGCTCGGGCAAAAAAGTTTCCAGCCTTTCTTTGGCAACTACATTATGTTTTATATACACCTTTCAGGTTTGTTGATAGCAGCCTTATGCGGCTGATGTAGGTTAAACATTAAAAAAGTTGAAATCCACTAAATATTCTTTACAAAATAAAGCTGATTATTAGAATCTTTTATATTTTCTTTTATATATTCTAAATTATTATATAGAATCCTCATATCTGATGATCTGTAAATGGACAGTGTTGTTGCCCAGTAAAAGGACTGACGCCCCCTTCAGTGTGTGTTCCTGCCTTGCGCCCAGTGATTCCGGGTAGGCACACCAGGACCCTGAACTGAATAAGCAGTTACAGATATTAGTCACTATGTATAAAATCTTTTTACATTGACCTCCATTGAAAGTTTTTTCTTCTGATACTTGGAAAGAATTGGACAGTGATGATATAGGAAAATATGAATTGATGCCTCCAACAGACAAAAAAAGCAGGGGCAGTATGTTTAACATTTGGTCACATCACCTATAAGATACTAATTGTTTCAAGTGGACTTTTTGCACATTCTTTCTAGATAAAATATTTGAGGTGTTGAGGTCTGTGATCATCATTATCTGATCCATCCTTCAACATGCAACATACAAGCAGAAGCCATCCTGCTGTAACGCTTGCAGAATGATGCCTGCCATTGTCCTGCTGAAACAGACATGGAGTTTTTGGAAAAAAATGTCCTTGTGATTGCAACTTAGATTTGATCACTAATGCTGTGGGCTTTGATGCACCCCACCCCACGCCGGGTTTTAAGCTTTTAAGAGCCTGGATGGGCTTTTTATATCTTTGGCACATAAAATCAGTTTCTTCCAAAAAATTTTTTTTATTATATCAATTACAACATTTAATTTGTCAGTGAATTGGGCTTTATAATTAAATAAATAAACAAACACCATTTCCTGTTTCAGGTTAACTACACTATATTTGTCACGCCCTGGCCCTGTCTTGTCTGTTTTCCCCTCTGTTATTAGGGGTCCAAGCACTGCAAGTGCTGGAGCCCTATTGTTTTTGGTCTGTTTCCTCTTCTTTTTCTACGATGAAACGCGATGGGCAGCCCAAACCGTAGGTCCTAAAGACTTGCCAGATTTTTGTAGAGACGAAATCCTTTATTTCCCTGATTCCTCAGGTCAGGCCCTACAAAAAAGCCTCAAGAACCCATAAGCTCGGCCCACTTAGATTTTGAGCTCATTTGCATAGTATGCAAAATCACACACATTTTTGAGCGCGAATTGGTCCCTGGAAATTTACCCACTATGGACATATCAGGAGAATCCTAAGAACCTGAATTTTAATAATTATCAAAAAAGTTCCAAATACAGCTATAACTCACAAAAGCTTTCTTCTAATGTTACGATACTTCACATGCTTGATCCCTATATGGGTTGGAAGACATAAGTACTTGGTTGTGCAACTGCAATCCTACGCTTCACAGGATTGTCCGATTGACATGCCGATTGGTATGCATATAGTGGTTGATGTCCTGAATCAGATTCTATGAGGATGATGCCAAAACATGGCCGCCATCGACCAATCAAATTTCAGCAGCTGTTTCATGACTTTAACAAGGTCCTATCATCATGAGACTTGCATGGTATGTCCATGGCAGCACTTCCTAAACACATAAAACATTTTCATAACAATAGCCACTAGGGGGCGCAATTCAATTTTTCATCATGAAAATATGGAATATCTCAGCCAAAATAAAACACATCAACAAGCAGTTTACTTTATTGCATACTTACAATAGACTTACAACTTTGCAATTACAACTATTGTCAAAAAATGCATAGTTTATCCACAATAGTCAGGTATGTGAAAAGCTTTAAAAGCTTTTCGAATTCCTCCCTGGAAATTTGTCTTATCAATAAACAACTGGTATTTTTGAAATCTGTATAGACTGCAGGTAAATAATTACCAAAAAAAGTTGGACCTTTTAACACGCTGTTGCAGCAGTTATTTAACAAATATGCATGGGCGGGGCTCTATGTACTCTTTGAGCTATAACTACAATAAAACTGCACCCAAATCAAACAAATCTTGGTACACATGTGTAATTCATTACTCTGAAGTAGTGTGCCCAATGTGACCATATTGCACATAAAGGGGGCGCTACTGTTAGACAGCAACGGGTTATATATTTTATTAATTGATTACACCGCCACCTAGAGATGAAGTACCGGCAAGATGAGATAGATATATTTTGCAGACCATGGGAAAGGATCTTGTGCATTTTCATAACATATGACTAAAGCATTTGTGAGTTACAGCTGTTTCTTATGCAATTTTTCGAAGGCAAGCTGCACATCTCTATTTAAGCAGAGGCTGCAATCACACAGTAATGGAAGTTCCACATTTTTTGATAATTATTACACTTCAGGTTCTTACGATTCTCTTGATACCACATATGTCTATATTGGGTTTTGATCCAAGGACTAGTTCTTGATCAAATATATGTCCGCTACATCTCATCTGTGCCTGCAGACTTCTCTCTGTATGCAGAATCCTCCCTCAACCCCTCCCTCTCCTCCTCACACACAGACTGTCACCTCTCCCCCTCCCCTCCCCCTGCCAGTCAGAGAAGGCCAGAGAACACAGACACAGAAATGCAGATCTACACCAATCAACCCTAACATTATGACCACCTCTTTATTTCTACATTCAATGTCCATGTATTCAGCTAAATTACGCACAGGATTACTTTGTATGTCTTAAAATACAGAAAGTTCCTTTGTTCCTCCTCCTCGTCAGTGTTATATGTAATCCTGCCTCCTCATTATCAGTCTCAGGTGTTCCTCCCTTGTCTCACTTCCTCTTGTCGGACATTCCACCATTATTTTGCTCAAGTCTGTCTGTCTCTGCTCTCCACCTTTCGTGTTTCTCTCAAGTCTCTTTGTCTCGTCTGTCCCTCACTTCGATTTGCTCTCTCCTCATTTCACTCTCCCACGCAGCCACAGGGAGAACACACCAACTCCTCACAGACAGTCACCCAGAGTGGGAATCAAACCCACAACCTCCAGGCCCCTGGAGCTGAGTGACTGCGACACTACCTGCTGCGCCACTTTCATATGTAAACTCAGATGTAACACAGAGATGTGTAATATAAAATGGTATTTCAGGTGTACTTCTTGCAAACTTATCCAAATCTAACATCTTTACTGGCCCACTTTTATAGAAATCTGCAGTATAATCAAGGGATGTGATATATCCCTTATATATATATATATATATATATATATATATATATATATAATAATATATATATAATATATATAATATAATATAATAATATATAAATCACATCATGACATAATAATATATTTCATCACACACACACACACACAGACAAAATGAAAACATTTCTCACAATTCTCAATACTGACTTGAATGAATGCTGTTCATATAGATAATACATATTGCTCAGAAAAAAAAACAAGGCTTTATACAGTAAATGGGAGATGTGTCGTAACCACGAAACATCGTAACTCGGGTCTGACGTAACCCGAGGACCTCTTGTATTTTATATTTTTAAGAGATATAGTCACAACGGGGTTTAGCAAACACAGCACTGGAGTTTTTAAACACTGTGCCCACACATTGTTCACTGCATTAGACACACCTTCCTTGTTGTTCTAGATGCAAAGTCAGAGACAGTAGCTCACCTGTTGCTGCATAGTTTCTCTAGGCACTTTAAGCATTTTATATTCTTTGAAACATTAAGAGATTGCCTCAGTCACAAACAATGTGCACAATGTCACAAAATATTTACTGTACAGGTAAAATATTGTTCACTAAAAGTACAAGAGTGGTTTAATGTCCGATTGTGTTCCGTAAAGGTACATTGCATTCTACAATATTAAGATATGGTTCAATTAGGTTCCCTAAGAGTACTTAATATGTATCCTTAAATTTGTCATGAGTATGAGTTTTTTCTGAAAGTGTAACACTTTCAATACACCAGTAAGCTCAACAAATATCAGTTTATAGGTAGAAAGGAAACAAGAGGTAAAAATATATATTTTTTCTTTTTTTCAGAAGTGACCACACTGGCAGTTTTAACCAGGCACTCACACTCGAGGAAATTCCCAGGGACATTTTATGATCTCAGAGAGTCAGGGTGTCTGTTTTAAATCTCATCCAAAAAAGACAGCACCATTTGTTCAATACTGTATCCCCATCACTGCACTGTCCTGGCCCCAACAAAGCCACTTCCAAGAGCCAACCAAGTTTTCATAGTTCTCCCATCCAGCACCTGAGGAATTCGACATTTTCTCACTAGAGGGAGCCAGACACTTGTTCATTTGCCCTGAGTATTGTATTCCTTTACCTGTTTCAACTCACATGATTAATCCCAGAAGCTTTTTACATCAGACCAGAGATACATGAAGCACAACATTAGGAACACAGAGAAGTCTCTAAAAGGATGAATGGCAGGCTTGGATGAGCCATTTAAATGATATTGAAAGGTGATGCAATCCTGCTCCCAAATATCATGTAATTTATAAACCGCTCTTCAGTCCTTACCATCTCATGACAGTCCTCACCTTCACCTCTTCCACCAAATCATGCTCTTTCTTTTCTTGACAAGGTTGAGCTACTTTCAAGCCTGTAGGCAGCCCAGGTTTCTTAGAATTCCTCTGTCTCACCCTTGTCTCAGCTCACAGTGAGTGTGGTTGGCAAATGAATAATAAAATGTCCTTGCGATGGCAGCTTAGGTTTACCAAATCATAGTAATCAAAGGTTTACATAAAAAAAAACCTAAAAAGGGATGTGATATTATATATATATATATATATAGTGGCCGGGGGCCGTCTCATCAATCCAGCAGCTCCATGCCATGCCAGCCATCGGCCTCTCAGGGCGGGGTGAGAAACCACCCACGCCTGGCGGTTACGTGGCCCAGCTCCTCCTACTTCCCAGGGCGGAAGCGATGACATAAAAGACCGCCGAGGGACCACCAAGAGGGAGAGAGAGAAAAGGGGTAACTACTGGTCAACACGGGAGATTAAGTTGTGCTGATCTGTCTAATCATTTCCCTCTCGTCTTCTCTCTCTCTCTCTCTCTCTCTCTCTCTCTCTCTCTCTCTCTCTCTCTCTCCCTGTTGTTTTTCTTGTTTCTCTTCTCTGGAGCAGACTGACCTGGCGTGGACCGCCGCCCTGGACGCCGCCCTGCTGTCCTTGAGAAGAAGAAGCCCAGTCATATTCACTGGTGTCGGTGCTCGTTGCACGTAGTATTTTTGAGCGCCTGAGATTTTTGTTGTTAACCCTTTATGTTGTTGAGCATTAAAAAGTAACGTCTGAGTGCTGAACTCTGACTTATGTTCTCCTGTGGTCCCTCGCCACGGTCTAGAGTCTCACAGTGGTGGAGAACGCGGGCATTTGCGCCTAAGGGATCACAAAAAAAAAAAAAAAAAATGTGCGTTGAAAGTAACCCTAACCCAATCTCCTAACCCAATCAATGGCATGGATCCAGTTATCCAGCACCTCTTGGAGGCCAGCCTCCATCAACTGGCAGCCACACAGGAGCTCGTGAGGGGCGTACGAGCTCTCACCGAGGACCTGCTCGTGACCCGCCTGGCCCCTCCCATCCCTACCCTACCTAGCCCCAAAAAAGCTGCCCATCACCTCCTCACGAAATTAGCACAGGAGGATGATGTGGAGGCTTACCTCCATACGTTTGAGATAGTGGCCGAACGGGAAGTCTGGGACAGAGAGCTCTGGGTCCAGATACTCGCACCTTTCCTGTCGGGCGAGGCTCAGCTTGCGTATTATTCTCTAGTACCGGATCGTGCCCACGACTACGAGCAGCTAAAGCGGGAGATCCTCGCACGAGTGGGTCTCAGCCCGGCGGCCCCCGCTATGGAATACCACCGCTGGACCTATCAGCCTGGCCAGACCCCCCGGCAACACAGCCGCTGGCTATGTCCCGAGGTCCGGAGCTCAGAAGAGGTGGCAGAGCATGTAGCCATGGAGCGGTTCCTGAGGGCCCTACCGACAGACCTGCATAGGGCGGTTGCCATGCGGGACTCAATAAATCCCCGGCCCATGGTGGAGGCCACTGAGGCGGCCGAGCGCATGCTCGGGCTCATGCGGGCTGATAGGCCGGAATCAGCTTCTCCGGCGCGCCGCGATCGTTTTCTCCTACGACGGACTCCAACGAGGTAGAAGTCCCCACTCCTCCAAATCTGCACGAAGAGCCGATGCCTACAGAGCCCGAGTTAGGACCTCCTCCACGGCCAGCGAAGACCTTGCTCGCTGGGTGTGGTGTGCATGGGAATTTTCAGAAGGACAGCTCCCACCGCCTGCTGCATGTGGATGGCCGGCCCGTCCAGGCGTTCATGGATTCGGGGAGTACCGTCACCCTCCTCCGCTCGGCTGAATTTCCCTGGCTCCAGCCCTCCCTCCAAACCCTACCCGTTACCTGCGTGCATGGGGAGGTGCAGCAGTTCCCCACTGCCTGCGTCCTGTTGGGGGAGCAAGGACGTCAATGGCCCCTCACCATGGGCCTTGTTCCTGATCTCCCTGTGCCATTGCTCGTGGGATGGGATTTTCCTGGATTTGGCCAAGGCCACAACCGGCTCCCATCTCGGCGACGACGTCACCATCACAGGAGCCGGTCCAGGCCCCGGTCGGCTTTGTTGGCCTGGCCCCAGGAGGATAGTGCAGAAGCCAGTGGTGAAGGTGAGTGTCAGGATACCATTAATCCTCTCTCCTCTCTTTGTCAGCAGATACAAGCGGAGGGAGCGTTCGCCTGAGAACAGAGGGAGGATAACCGGTTGAAGTGGGCCTGGGAGAACATTGCGGTTCTGGACGGGATTCCCCACTTTCTGGGCCCTCTCCCTGACCCACATTTCGCTCTCCATGAAAATCTCCTCTACCGGGTACACCAACTTCCAGAGGGACCTCAGGAGGCTCTCGTCCTCCCCAGGCCTGCATTGACGCGGTCATGCACCTGGCTCACCACCACCCGCTGGGGGGACATCTAGCCTGGCAAAATACCTTGACCCATATCCTGCCCCGCTTCTACTGGCCCTCCATCCAGGCAGAAGTCAAGAACTACTGCCAGCATTGTGCGAGGTGCCAACTAACTTCACCCAAGGAACCATCGCCGGCACCCCTCATCCCGCTCCCCATCATCGGAGTTCCTTTTGAGTGGATCGGGATGGACATTGTCAGACCATTGCTGAAGTATGGCTGGGGACATGAGTACATCCTGGTGATGGTAGACTATGCCACTAGGTATCCGGAGTCTGTCCCCCTCCGGAAAGCCACCTCCAAGGCGGGGAGTGAGGATCCCCAATTATTACTGACCAGGGAACCCCCTTCGTCTCCCGGCTGGTGGCAGATCTCTGTAAGCTCCTGCAAAACCACCTGCAAGTTCCTGGCTACTTGGCAGGGACCCTACACCATCCTCGAAAGAGTCGGCCCCGTGAATTATCGCCTTAACCAGCCCGGTCGGAGAAAAACCCAGCAGATTTGTCATGTGAACCTGCTTAAAAAGTGGGTGGAGCCGATCCCTCAGGTCTCTGGGTTTGCCTCCACTGAGATTCCAGCTCGGGCGGAGATTCAGTGGGGCGACGACCTCAGCCCCGTCCAACGCCAGGAGTTTGTAGAGTTGGTGGAGCAGTTCCAGGATGTATTCTCTTCCACCCCAGGGCGGACCCAGGTTGTTCAACACGACATCCGAACCCCTGTGGGGGTGACAGTTCGACAGCGGCCCTACCGTGTCCCCGAGGCCCGCCGGGCGGCCATAGAGGAGGAGGTTGAGCGTATGTTGTCCGCCGGTATCATCGAGCCGTCTAACAGTCCATAGTCCAGGCTGAAGATAGAAATGTTTCTTTGGACCATTCTCAAAGTATTTAAAATTTACCAACTCATGAGAAAATAACATAAAGGTCCAAAATACACCCTCCCTCTTCGGGGGAGGCGTGTCCGTTACGAGAGAGTCGCAGACACCAGTCGAGTGAAGTTCAAAGCAAATCAAAGTATTTATTTAACAAAATACTGGATCCAGGAGAATTCACACATTGAGAACAGTCTAATACCCCTCCCAAGTGAAAATTCTGACCTCCCATCATCTGACTCAAAAAGTTATACCCATGATGACGTATAGCCTGGTGGTGAGGCGTTTCTGGCTGATTAGCGTATATTAATATGCATAATTTCACGTGTTAGTACTCAGCTCTTCACGTGCAATATTCAGGTGCCTGTTGTGACCCTGAAGACATTCTTTCTGGCCAGGCTGAATCCTGGAGTGCACATCTGTTCAAGGTTAGACGTTAAGAATTAAAACTGTGTGTAAATATCAAGTTATCATGCCATATAGTGAAGTTAGCTTATAATATGTCTTTAGGAGTAATTATCATATGAGTTAGTAGTGCAGGATCAAGCAAAAATGTTTAACTACATGTGTAAGTAATTCATAATGTAAATACTGGTTAGTCATTCCTATAAATGCATATAGGGTACAGGATTTCACACAATGAGTATGCTAATTAACTAATCATCATTTAAGGATATTTGTCAACAAACACAAAGTAATAAAATTGTTTTCTACAACAATTCCCCCTTTTGACCTGTCCAACTGACAGGTCAATACATTTAGATAAATGGTAAGCAATTAATGTTAGATTGGTCTGCCTAGGTCACCCCCGGCTTGGCGAGTGACTTAGGTAGAGCGTGATGGCAGATTGTGGTGGTAGCGGGCAATTACACTGCTCCTGTTGGGAATGGACACCTCTGTCCTACCACTCACTCTCTGGACTAAGAGATTACAATGAGCCCTATATGTGTATGTGTTAGTGTATTCTTCATCTGTTGGTAGGGATCTGCGCTGGGGGCAAGGATAGACTTTCCTTGTCGTGCCCCTGCCTCAGGGGATTATTCTGCCCCTATGTTGGTTGAGGCTGCTTGATCAGCCTCTTCTGAGGTGTTGTTTTTCCTTCAGTGAATGTTTGATGTTAGGTGTCGGTGTGGCTCTGCACTGTGTGAGGTGGTACCACTATAAGCCTTTACCCTTCAGCCGGACTGCACAACTGGTTCTCTCTGTCACCTGGTAGGGTCCTGTCCAGCAAGGTTCGTACCACTTCCGCTTTATGACCTTCAGGAGGACCCAGGGTGAGACTGTCACTTCTGGATCCTTCTCCTCCGTTTCTTCTCCTTCTCTCCTTTCCTGCACCTGTATAGAGAAATCTTTACAAACAGCTTTTAGTTCTTCATATAGCTGTCGGTACTCTGCTTGACGTGGTTTCTGTGGGGACGCAAGCGCATTGTTGGGGCCCGGAAATGGCATGTCTCTCACTAATTCAAAAGGAGTAAATCCTATAGTTCTATTTACTGAACTACAGACACTAATTAAAGCAATCGGAAGGGCCTCAAGCCAATTCATGCCCGTGGCCAGTTTGATTTTTGCTAATTTGGATTTCAAAGTTTGATTCATCCTCTCCACCTGACCTTGTGAGGCAGGATGATACACACAACCATAGCTATGGCGCAGCCCCAACGACTGCTCCACACACTGCAGTGTTTTGCTCGTGAAATGACTCCCGTTATCTGAAAAAAGAAAAAATTTCCTAGGAAACCCATGGTTCGGAATCCAACAATTAATCAGAAACTTTCAGACTGATTTTGCATCTTCCCTCAGAGTGGGGACTGCCTCTACCCACCCCGAGAATCTATCTACAACGACCAGGAGATATCTATATCTCCTAATGGGGTCAATCATATCTGTGTAATCCATTTGAATCTCATGTCCATGAGAATCTGGCAATGGAAACCTTCCTGGAGCTAATTTAAATGCTTTTGCTACATTCTGAGTGTTACAAATCTGACATTTAGTGATGTAATCAACCACTAATGCTGACATGTATGGGTGCCACCATTGTTTTAGATTTTCCAGTGTTTGTTGTTTTCCTATATGTGCCACTTCTAATGCTGAAATTACTGCTAGCAGTTCTGCGTTCCCCCTTTTTCTGAAACAGTACACCATTAATCACAGTGTCTGTTTCAGAAACATCCATGCAAAAAGGTAGTGAATAGTCAGGTCTGGCTAAGTCAACTGCAGCAGATAAGGTTTGTTTAACATCTATAAACGCCTGTTCAGACTCCACCATCCAATTCAGCTTACCAGACAACTTTCTCATCCCTAGAGATTTCACCATGTCCCTAAGAGGTTGTGTACGTTCGACAAAGTCAGGAATGTATTGTCTGCTGTAACCAGTCAGTCCTAAAAATGCTAACATGTCTTACACAGTCTCTGGTTTTGTGTTTATATTGGTGAATCCAAATTGGTTGTGTAATATTCATACAAAAAGAGACAGGTGTCTGATTAATGTATCCTAAATCATCTGGTCCTGTGGACCACAATGTGTCAGATAGTGATGCTAATAATGCCTCCGTCTGTAGATAATCAGAGTCCTCACAACCATGGTGTCTAGGCAGCAATTGATGGTGCAATGTGAGTAGGATGGGTGAGTTATCAGTGATGTGATATATCTGTGTTGACTGTGAAAACCTAACGCCAGGCAGCTGGGTCCGGACCCAATCCGTGGCCTCATTTGCTCTTTTTACCATAGGGCCCAACTGCTTGGCCTCGTGTCCTGGATGGAGAGCTAGTGAAATGTGTGGTGCCGCCGTGTCAGACAGTTTGTACCAATTATGTTGTTGTGGTGTTAGTGAGACAGGGGATGCCACCCCTTCAGGACCCACATAAATCCCTGTGGTATCAACCGACCAGTGTGTGCCCTCTAATTCTGTTTGAAAAGCTTCATAGTAAGTTAAATCTCCCCCTACATCATAGAACAGGGTGACACGGAATGGGTCGGGCGGAGGGACGTAGGGTGCCATGGCTGTAATCCAAGGCGACCACTGTTGGAACAAGTCAATTAGTGGTGGTGACGGGTCCGTCTGTCCAGTCACTAAACCCCAGTAAATGTCTACCGACTCATCCTGTTGAGGTCTCATCAGGTGTGCGGGTAATACTGTGTGGATGGCTGACAATGTGGCTCCCGTGTCTGCCAGAAAAGTGATTTTGTAGGCCCACACAGTTAATGACAGCATGGGTTCTGCCCTGGCCCTGCTGTCCTGGTGCTCCTCTGGGCCCCGTCAATGTCCACCCCACGGCTCCATGCTGTATTGGCCAGCAGGAAGATGTGATGGCTCCGGTTTTGGTGCCGCATGTGGGTGTGGTGCCTGGTGTGAATAGCTGGTGTCAGTAAACAGTGGTGCCTTCCATTGTGCTGCCCAGTGATCCAAAGCTCCACATCTTAGGCACGCCCCGGTCTGGTGGTGGACCCTGCCCCTCCACCTACCATTACCCCGCCACCTGCCCCATGAGTAGGGCTGATATGGGAAATATGAAATTAGTCCATAATTATACGGTGGGTTTTGTGGTGGCCCTGTTTGGGTTGGCATATATGTTTGTGTGTTCATGTATGTTTGGGGTGATTGAATGTTTGGTTGTGGTACTGCAGTCATAGGCATCATGGTGTCAGACTCTGTTTGCTTTTTATTATCATTAATAGATTTCCTGGCTTCTGCTAGTTGAACAGTTAGTAGGTCCCTTTGTAACTTAACTGTCTCCTTGTCTTTATTATCTAATTTTTAATGGTACATATTTATATGTTCCTGTACTAGTGGCCACTAATGGAAGCATATTTCCGACCTTAATGTCAGTCCTATACCTCTCAGGCGGGTGTCGGTGTCTAGTGCTTCTTCTCAAAATGTCTGCTCTGTCTGAGGTGTGCATGTCGCATTCTAAAGTCTGTTTTTTTAAGTCCAATTGTCTCTGTTCTTCTAATATGAGTTTTTCCATGGCACGCAATGTTTTGTTCAAATCAGAAATCCGTCTACCACCACGACGTTCATTCGCACTGTCCTCATCATCTGCTATAAGTCCCTCATCTTGGTCAGAGTCATCAGTTGTGACATGGCCCTCTAAATCAGCTTTAATCCTGATTTTTTGTTTATTTTTACGTGGCATCGGGTTCTTAAATGGTGTTGTTAATGTTTGTTTATCGACAAGGCGCGGATTATCCTGTTCTACATGCTTTCCCGTGTCATCTATAATGTCATAACAGTCGGTGTTAATATCCGTGTGTATATTTAAAATTGACTCATGTGGCTTTCGCAATTGGAATGGGTCGTCTGTATGTGCGTTTGTGTGTTTGTCACTTTGAACTGGCTGCTCACAAGCAAAATCCCGGCCTCTTGTGTCTGTCTGTACGCTCACTTTGCCGGAATCAACACTGAAAACAGGGAGGATATTATCAACTGGTGGGACATTATCAACTGGTGTGACGTGACCTATGTTATATGGGGGAGGCGGAGCTGTAAGAGCTGTAGGCTCCTCCCCCTTGTGGTTCGTATAGGCAATTTCCACTTCCGGCTTCACGGCAGTGAGTGATACAGCGCTCGAAGGTGACGGACCTGGTGTTTTCAAAACCACAAGCTGCGGAAGGAGACTGAGGAACGCCATTTTAAAATTTTGAAGCTCCGCAATGTCCGTTTTGGCTATATTTAAACTTGTGTTTGCCTTAGGTCTTTGGAAAAGGCTAGCCTTACTAACCTCTGCTTCAGCCTGACATAATATTTCCTCCAACTCTCTATTTAACTGATTAATACAGGTGATTAAAGAAGTTTTCTCCCCTGTGTGTAATTTAGCCCACATTTCAAATCTCTGGAGCACACTTTTGTGCACAATATCCCGCTTTTTCAAATGTATTTCTCCCAGTTTTAATCCCTCAGTAATAATTTCAATTTGTTGTACAAACGGTTTCCATTCCCAATTCCCCACGCCGTAAATGGCGTTTAATTCATTATGCAAGTCTCTAGGAGTAGCCATAGTGTCTGTAAGAAACTGATTAAAAAATTGGACCTTACCTGAAATGGTCTTCGTTCTAGTTCACCCTTTAATTGCAAATCAATTATCACCGTTAGGTTTCATCACAATTCAGAGTGAACCAAAACAGTTTCCCAACACCCATGCAACCTCGGACGATATATAGAAAAGAAGAGAAAAAATCTAAGTTTTAAAGACAGGTTCTGAAACACAGCCAATAAAAGCAGGACCACCTCAGCTCTGTGAATAATTTCACAGGTGGATATAAAACATAAGTTTGTCTTCAAACACAGTATTGAATTTAAAAGCAAGTGAAGCATAATTTACATTAATTATCAAACCGACCCACGAACCGAAAAAGCTCTTTTGTCAGACGCAAATAACACCAATATATGAAATATAATTTGTAATAAACAGAAAAAAAAAAACCCAAAGACTATAGTTTAGATAACCGAACACACTTATCAGTCAACAAGCCACAAACGTGCCTATTATGTGGACTATCAATTTCCAACCGAACAAAACAAACATCCTCAGCACACCATCAATAAGCAGTCAAATTACAAGATATATTATAAAAAGTCAAAACAAAATTTTGAGAACTACAGAAATAGCAAGCAAGTGACAAAATATGTTATGATGAACAGAAAGTTCAAACCGAGGCAGAAAATAAATTTTTAACACCAACTACCACAGTAAAAAAATGCAAGCTGAACCGGAAAAATAAAATTCTTAGGACAATAAGCAGTAAACAAAATACAAAATATATTTTATCCACCACAAGTCTAAATTAACCCCATTAACAAAGAAACCAGATTCAAAATTAGAGCAAGTGTTCAAGTAACAATTTTCCCTTTAAATCCCATGTTTAAACCTTACAGTTTCCCCAATGTACCCTATTAATTCCTCAGCTTTACACCTTGCTCAACTTTCTCCTATTCTCAACCTCTAAAAACGTCTTTCTGGAGCTCATTGTCTATATTTTCTTAATGTATAGTCTCCAAGAAAGCTCATTTATTTTTACTTTATATATTTTTACTTTAAAAACGTCTTCCGTTCAGGCTCATTGTCACAAATAAACAAACCCCTCATTTTATTGAGGTTCATATTCTTTAAATAACTGTCCTTGAACGAAGCTCATAATTTATACCATTCCAAATTTCTTTCCCTATTAATTTTGTAAATCTCACATTCTTTGACATTTCCTGCTTCTGTAAACACACTCTTTCTCTGACACTCTCTAGGCAGAGATGTCCTTACCCCCCTTTTCTCTAAACACACTCACATAAAATTTATGGCTCTTTACAGCACATGGAGAGTTCTCCACACACACACTCAAAGGCAACCGCAGAAGAAAAGGGGTTTGATCAGTCACCCACTTTCTCCCTTTTTTTTTTCAAAAAAAAATTCTGTCAGCTGACACACACACACATACACAGCAAGACACTCCTCTATCACCCTCTAGCGAGCAGAAACGTACACAACAGTCATGCAAACAGCCCCAAAAAATAACACAGCCTCTTAGAACATAGAACACACGAATACACAATCAGGTTGCATTAAAATACACTACAAACTGTGGCGGGAACAACTTCCGCTCTTTTTATTTAAATTATTTCGCGGGGACAACTTCCGCTGCTACTTTTAATAAATTTGCGAGGACAACTTCCGCTTATGAATATACTTCTGAGGAGACGAACTCTCACGGCCTACCCTTAGACCAGGCAATTAACACGAAACCTCGTCAGGTTCCGAGCTGAGGACGCCACCACTCTGTCTCAGATGGGTACAACATCCATCTATTCCATTTTAAATTCCATGATGGGTACAACATCCATCTATTCTATTTTAAATTCCATGATGGGTACAACATCCATCTATTCCATTTTAAATTCCATGATGGGTACAACATCCATCTATTCCATTTTAAATTCCATGATGGGTACAACATCCATCTATTCCATTTTAAATTCCATGATGGGTACAACGTCCATCTATTCCATTTTAAATTCCATGATGGGTACAACGTCCATCTATTCCATTTTAAATTCCATGATGGGTACAACGTCCATCTATTCCATTTTAAATTCCATAACCAAGCAACCCCAAAAGTATAAACCAATAACAAATTATAAAAACATATTTAAAATAAATTGATTTGCTCAATACCCCACTCCGGACCACCTTCGGGGCTCCACACCACTCCAATTTAAAAGTCCAATATGCAGAATTTGAATAAAAAAGGAGTCCTAAGGTGTCCAGTCTGGACCTCCCGCACGTCGGGGTCACCAATTTGAAGATAAAAATATTTCTTTGGACCGTTCTCAAAGTATTTAAAATTTACCAACTCATGAGAAAATAACATAAAGGTCCAAAATACACTCTCCCTCTTCGGGGGAGGCGTGTCCGTTACCAGTCCAGTGAAGTTCAAAGCAAATCAAAGTATTTATTTAACAAAATACTGGATCCAGGAGAATTCACACATTGAGAACAGTCTAATACCCCTCCCAAGTGAAAATTCTGACCTCCCATCATCTGACTCAAAAGGTTATACCCATGATGACGTATAGCCTGGTGGTGAGGCGTTTCTGGCTGATTAGCGTATATTAATATGCATAATTTCACGTGTTAGTACTCAGCTCTTCACGTGCAATATTCAGGTGCCTGTTGTGACCCTGAAGACATTCTTTCTGGTCAGGCTGACAATGGGCCTCTCTTCTCAGCACTTTTTCCCTAGAGACTAAAATTTAGGGAGTCAGAAATACACTTCAAGGCCACAAACAGAAGCTACAGATCAGCGCCTCAGTGCCCAACACTATGATGTCAGTGTGTTACAATCCTGGAGTGCACATCTGTTCAAGGTTAGACGTTAAGAATTAAAACTGTGTGTAAATATCAAGTTAACATGCCATATAGTGAAGTTAGCTTATAATATGTCTTTAGGAGTAATTATCATATGAGTTAGTAGTGCAGGATCAAGCAAAAATGTTTAACTACATGTGTAAGTAATTCATAATGTAAATACTGGTTAGTCATTCCTATAAATGCATATAGGGTACAGGATTTCACACAATGAGTATGCTAATTTAACTAATCATCATTTAAGGATATTTGTCAACAAACACAAAGTAATAAAATTGTTTTCTACAACAAGGCCCATTGTCCTGGTTCCCAAACTGGACAGTTTGTGGAGATTCTGCAATGACTTCAGGAAATTGAATGAAGTCTCGCAGTTCGACTCTTACCCTCTTCCCAGGGTGGATGACCTGATCGATCGGCTAGGTAAGGCCCGTTTCATTTCCACCTTAGACCTCACCAAGGGATACTGGCAAGTAGCTCTCGCTCCAGAGGCCCATCCCAAGATGGCCTTCTCCACCCCCGCAGGTCACTGGCAGTATCAGGTTCTCCCATTCGGCCTACATGGGGCCCCAGCCACCTTCCAGCGTCTCATGGATGTGGTCTTAAGGCCACTTTTGCTTTTTGCGGCAGCCTATCTGGACGATGTCATCATCCACTCTGAGACTTGGTCTGAACATGTCGACCACCTGAGGAGGGTATTGAGTCGACTCCGTGAGGCTGGACTCCTGAAGGCATGCCTAACCTCCGAACCCGTCCTAAGGAGCCCAGACTTTGACCGACCATTGCGGGTCCAGACAGACGCTTCGGTGCGGGGGCTCGGGGCGGTCCTGGTGCAGGATTTCAACGGAGAGTAGCATCCTGTGTTATACATCAGCCATAAGTTAACTCCCCCCGAGCAATGCTATGCGGCCCTGGAGCGAGAGGCCCTGGCCATCAAATGGGCAATAGAGGGACTCCGGTTTTACCTTATGGGTAGACCCTTTATCCTGGTCATGGACCATGCCCCTCTGCAGTGGCTGGCCAAGGATTCCAACCCTCAGGTCACCCGTTGGTTCCTCTCCTTACAGGACTTCTTGTTCCGGGTACAGCATAGGGCAGGGGTCCTACACGGCAACGCGGATGCCCCCTCCCGCCTGCCGGTCTGCTGGGAGTCCAGAGGCCCTCTTACTGGCGTGTCTCTAAGGGGGGGGGGTGTGGCCGGGGGCCGTCTCATCAATCCAGCAGCTCCATGCCACGCCAGCCATCGGCGGGGTGAGAAACCACCTGCGCCTGGCGGTTACGTGGCCCAGCTCCTCCTACTTCCCAGGGCGGAAGCGACGACATAAAAGACCGCCGAGGGACCGCCGAGAGGGAGAGAGAGAAAAGGGGTAACTACTGGTCGACACGGGAGATTAAGTTGTGCTGATCCATCTAATCATTTCCCTCTCGTCTCTCTCTCTCCCCCTGTTGTTTTTCTTGTTTCTCTTCTCTGGAGCAGACTGGCCTGGCGTGGACGTGCAGCCGGCTGCCGCCCTGGACGCCGCCTTGCTGTCCTCGAGAAGGAGAAGCCCAGTCATATTCACTGGCGTCGGCGCTCGTTGCACGTAGATTTTTTGAGCGCCTGAGATTTTTGTTGTTAACCCTTTATGTTGTTGAGCATTAAAAAGTAATGTCTGAGTGCTGAACTCTGACTTATGTTCTCCTGTGGTCCCACCGTCTAGAGCCTCACAATATATATATAATAAACTGTTACATGATATACTGTACATCAAAGCCTTCTCCAAACCAGATTGTTCTACATCAAGACTCATCTTTTTAACAATAGAAAGCTTAGCAGATTGTCACTCAAATGCTTGTATAATCTACATAGAAAAGCAGAGCATGGGATACTGAGCATCAGGCTATGAAACAGTGGACTGGGTTCTCTGAATTGAGCAGACATTTTTGGGTGAGTTGGAGTGGCTTTTATGACACAACAATAATCATTCAACATCTGTACCTGACTTCACTCACAGTCTCTTATTAATATCTTATTAATAATATCTTATTAATATAGTGTGTAGATGCCCACAAACAATCAAGCCTATCCATAGACTGAGTGGTCAGATGAGCATGTCATCACTTTCTAAAAAACTGCCAGACTGAAATTTACTGATAGTGCTGTAAGAAGTCAGGACACTGCTGAGCAATGATCTTGTCAAGGCACAGGACTTTTTGTTTCACATAGCAGGATAATCACAGGATTATTACCAGTTTCAAGCCACTCTGGACTCCTTCCCAAAAACATTTGAGTTTACCTCCCCATTTCAGTCTTTACAGGTATGGTCTGTATTAGCTAAATACTAAGTAATAATCAGTTCACACTAGTTAAACTTAGTTTAGCCAGACTGCCATTAGCCAGATAATCATTGTAACAGAGGTGTTTCTGGCATTTCAAAAACTGGAAAGCCCAAAATACCCTTTATATTGGAAGTTCTGTAAAAGCTTTGGTGCTTCATATCAATGTCTTTGTTTTCATGTGGTTATGTGGTTTTTATTATGTGGTTGTGTTGTACAGAATACATGGAGGGCAGGACTAATAAATGCAGAAATTAAAAAAAGGAGCACAGTTTTGTTCATAATATATAACAATGGCATCCGTGTTTTTCTTGTTCATTTGATTTAAAACAAATCCTAGATAATCTACCAACAAAGAACAAAAATGACCAAGACCATTAGGTTAATTTTAAGAAATAATATTACTTATGTATTCCATGTAACAGGTAAAGCACGTCAAGTTTAAGGAGACTATATGGTGATTTATAAACAAGCTAATGCCACAAAATGTTCCTGTTTTACATTATAAATGACCCCGTCCAGCTGCACTGGGTGATAACACTGTGTTTGACAGCCACAGTTTGCGCTGAAGGACCTATTCTAATCCACTTTTTATCCACAGACATCCACAGGCTCAGTCTGTGCAAACAAATATTGGTTGATTGTCCAACATTAATTAATAAATAAATAATGCAACATTTTAAAGAAATTATGTTTTTCACCATGTACCATATATAATATTGTGAAATGTTTCAGGAAATACAGAGAAATCTAAGCCTGTGTAGGGCAAGACCAGGTAGGGCATGACTTTTTATTGTGCATGACCTTTGAGCCCTCAGACAGTATTGCATAAGAATAAGTCATGCTATTGTGATAAATATTTCTTAGAAGAATACTTCTTAGAAGTGTTGTTACTTATCACAGTCCACCGCTGCATCAAGAAAGTGCAATAAGAAGCTTTATGATGCAAGGAGAATATCATATATTAATTCTAGGCAGAACAGTTAATGAGTTTTCTGGGCCCAAGTTGTTAGCAGGGAAAGGTGTAAAAAACAACATCTTTGAGGGCATGGGGTTGCATCATTACCCACATTTTATGGTGTGTTGTAGGCATCAAATTGGAAATTTGTTTTACATAAAATACAATCAAGTTGGTCAGTG
Source organism: Hoplias malabaricus (assembly GCF_029633855.1). Taxonomy (NCBI): domain Eukaryota; kingdom Metazoa; phylum Chordata; class Actinopteri; order Characiformes; family Erythrinidae; genus Hoplias; species Hoplias malabaricus. Next base: position 17,547,829 of record NC_089812.1, read on the forward strand.
TACATATTCTAAATTGTTGTGCTTATTTTAACTGCATTTTATAAAACGGTTTGCAAATATTTAAACAACTGATGCTTAATATTATGCAAAGGTTTGACACCTCTGACTGAATTGTTTTGAAAAGTATGCTGTATGAAATTATTGCAACAAAAACAATGTGCTCTAAATTTATTGCATTGAATTCAAATTTAATGCAAAGCAGAATATGTAGCCAACTTCTAGAACTTCTAGCAAATAATGTTCCTGACATTTTATAATATTATCTGAGTCTTTTATAATTCACTGCAAAAAAAAAAAAAAACCTTTCCGATGCTTTTGAAATAATTGGTCATTTTTACAATAATAAACAAGGGCAGCCTGTAGATATTTCACAGTACTACACATTTCTAAAGGCATGCAAAAGTGCATGGATGTTCATTCATTCGTTCATTCATTCATTATCTGTAACCACTTTCCTGGAGGGGGTACCAGTCCTTCACAGGTGACTGCATAGATGTTAAACATCATAAATTTGTCATTATGTAAATACAAACAGGGGAATATCCTATTATTTTCCAATATAGGCAAGTAAGGGCTGTTATGGTAAATCCTGTGTCTTGGTTCTGGTAAAAAAATGTTTGACTTCAAAAGCACAAGGAAAAAGAATAAACCATAAAACCAAAAACAAAAGATGGCTCAACACACCCTGGGGAAAAGAAAATTTTCTTTTTGCTGAAATTCCATTCATCCCCTCCCACACACACACACATGCAAACACACTGCAACTGTTTTATGATAGAGGAGCCATCAATCTTCCCCCTACTGCCATAGTTAGTAGTAGTGTGTTTACACGGAAATTAGGAGCCATGCCTAGCTTTACTTTACATGAACAGCAAAGAACACCTTCCCACTCAGAGAGTTTCCAGTAATAAAGCAAACCCCAGCCAATGAATAACTTAATATAATAACATTAATGATGGAACAACCAAACATAGGTGTACACTGGGCACATTTGTTTTAGAATGTTAGTAATCATTTCAGTCCTGATTTGATCCTTATCAGAACACCATGGTTAGGTAATTATTTTCAGGCTTGTTAGAGCTATAAATCCACTGCATGCCAGCCACAATAATGCTTAAATCACTGTTCACTTGTTTTTAAATTTCTTAAAAAGATATGCTAGTGGGCAGCACGGTGGCGCTGCAGGTAGTGTCACTGTCAAACAGCTCCAGGATCCTGGGGTTGTGGGTATGAACCCCACACCGGGGGATCCAGGGGAAGTAGAGGTATGGCCGTGTCTGCGAGGGACTCCAGAAAGCCCAGCGTCCTCTGCTTGCATCGTCTCCACTCATCTCCAGGGAAAGCAAGGTCACTGGTTCATTTCATAACTCAGAAGTTGGTGTATTTCTGGGATAAACTATAGGTTCCTTTTAGAAATTAGGGTAGTTATTATAGAGAAATTCCCTCATTAATCTCCCTCCTTCATCATGCATCGCTGTAGTCCATTTCATTATATGAATGTATAATCAATATTCAATATTTGATATGACATTTAATAAACCAGTTGTGTTGATAAGCCCAGTCCTCAGTTATTTATTTGTGTGTGCACCTTTCATGTACGGAATCCTCACATTCGAGTGAGATTCAATTTCAGAGCAAAGAACCCCTCAGCAGATCAATAAGCACAATAAAAAATGAATAAATCTTTAATTATGGCTAATACCACTATAGCGCTACTATAGTCCTGTGAAGGACTGGCACACCCTCCAGGGTGTGTTCCTGCCTTATGCCCAGTGATTCCAGATTCTGGACCCACTGCATTCCTGAACTGGATAAGCAGTTATAGACGATGAATACATAATACCACTATATTATATGTAATATTGCCCAACATGATGGCATCCATGTCCAAGCTTAAATTGGACAGGTAAAGACACTACATTTTATTTTAATAGCACCTTCTTGTGGGGCATGACACTACACAATGTACATTAAATATGTATAAACATCACATTAGTTCCCTGGATGGACAAACATCTACCCAAGACCAGAGGTTAGACAATAGCATTCTATCCCTAAAACCTGCTGTGCTTCTGAACTTGATGTTCATAGCCTGAACCCAAACACACATTATGTCACTGTGTTTTTGAAAGCAAAGGCTTTAATTGTTCCAGCAATGCTCCAGGACATGAGATGAGTCAGTGCTTCTCATGGGAACGTTCAAGCTTGATTAGGCATGATCAAACTCCAGAGATGCTTCAGGGGTTTATGGTCAGTGTTCTATTTTCTGATTGTGTTGTGTATCAGTTTACATTCTCAGAACATTCTGTGTTTTATTTTGACTTTTTCCATTACCCCTTGATTCCAGTGCTCCCTTGTGTGGTCTTGTGTGCAGATGTATGTTTTAGTGTTTTACATATGCCTGCACAGTTCACAACTATTTCCTGTTTGGTTGTGTCATATAGTTCTGTTCAGCTTATTCTGATTAGTATATCCACCTCTCTTGCTCATGTTTATTTGTTATTGTGCTTTGTGTTTACTTTTGTTTGTGTTATTAATTACTTCCACCTCCTTGTCCCTGACAAGCCGTGATACAGACAGATAACTCTAATTACACAATATTGTTTAAAATCATTTGTGTTATTCATATTTAGAACTTATAAAAGGCTGTAAAGTATCATAAATGAAAAACACATACTGACTGTTCACAGTTTAACAAGTTTAAACATTCATGACAAATTTAACAAGTTATTACATGGAAAACATATTAAAATATATTGAAAAATAATCCATGATATCTGGCTGGTTTCAAAAATTGCCTGTGGAATACTTTTGACATGTAATATCACATTTATATCCATTCAGATTTGCATACATTTTTAGCCAAGTACTGAAAATAGGAGAGAATAACTGCTCCGTTAAGTCTTTTCAAGCACATCCTGAAACTTTTCAATGGGTTCAAGTTCTGTGGTTCATATGTGAAAATTCATATGTGAAAACTATTGCCTTGCCTTGCCTTATTCATTATCGTTCTGGAATATGCCTGTGCCCTCAGATCACAATACTTCAATCATAGGCTTGTACAGTGGACATTATCTATGATGGATGCATCCCTTCATGCTTTTGCCTTCTTACTACAACATGCCACATATCAGACAACATTATATATTTCCAGTGCTACCAATTTTATGCTCCCTAGCACACTTACCTAGCACAAAACATTTTTGTTCCAATAGTTTCTTTATAGTCACATGTTTATCCTAATCCTGTGAGTTTACTTCAAACTGTAAAAATGCTTTTATTTTTATTATTAAACAGATTTGTATGATTTCACATCACCAAGTTTTAAAGCAATCACTAATCACAGTCATTAAATTTATTCATGAATTTGACAGTTCATAAATTTGTCCAGATTTAAAAAAACATTGGGCAGATTTTAATCCAACTACAGTCATTTCAGAAATATCCTTAATTCGTTTCTTTTCTTGATGAAGGCAGATAATTTGACTTCATTACCATGAAGTATGTCTTTAAGCATAGCTGTTCAAGAAATCAGGAGCTACAGTAATTAAGGTTTAAAGAATTGTTGCCAAATGATTCATGTTAGTCATTGCAGTGATTTTCCAATCACAGTTTCCTAAGTATGTACTTACTTAAATCCAAATAGTGGCCAGGCAGTGCATAATTATCTAATAAAACTAATTTGGTGTTGTAAAACCAGTAGATACTGCTATTTGTATAAGTGAGTTTTAAGCAATTTATTTCAAATATTTAGGAAACATTCTGTATGCTAATCCATTTTCAGTGCCATCGTGTATGGTCAACTTTCTCATTTATTATGGATTTATCTACAGCAAGGTTCACTAAAGTATTCTTCATATTCAATGCATCAAAAAAAAAAAAAAAAAAATAGATTGATCAATGTATATAGGCATCACTCCAGTGACTGGATCACCCTTCAGATTTAGAGAATTCAACTGGAAAAATCATCTTGTAACCAGACTACACTGTTGAGCCTTCTGGAGGTGGGCTTAATTCAGAGAAACACAGATGAGGGGGGTGCCTACCTGATGACCCCTGTGAAGAACTAGTGATGCAAGACGTCTCTGGCTGAGTCCTTCAGTGCTGCAGGCAGGCACTATCCAGGGGTTTGTTTCCCAAAAGCATAGTTGCTAATTAGGTTAGCTTACATAGTTTGAACAATGCAGTTGCAATGCAAGTGTTTCTCAACACTGTCGTTGGAACTATCGAGGTAACTACGTTGGTAACTTGCATAGTCCGAAACATTGTTAAATGACACAGGTGTGTCTCAGAATAATAATTCCACTGAACGCTTACAAACACTGTCGTTAAGTTGTGTAGTTGGAACTACAGCTTCAGACCTGTGGTATAAAGCTTAGCTCCTGGTGACTATATGCAAATCATAAATAATATAATATTTTTTTAAGATTTAATACAAAAATTAGGACAGTTTTAAGCTTAAACTTAAAAAAAAATATATATATATATATATATATATATATATATATATATATATATATATATTATATTAATGTTTATATTTAATTTAATAGCAATTATGCAATTATAAAAATGTTTGAAAGATAATTATAAAAAGTATCCTGGTCTCAATACACAATCATTATTTAAACCCTGGTTTTATATACTTCATCATGATTTTTTTTATTTCTATACCTGATATTTTGAACTATAAATGATCATTATGAAATACATTGTGTGAGCTTGTGAGAGCTTAGAGTTTTAATAAAAGGAACAGGAGAGCAATATTTAAGGATTAGCAGCTTTCATTCCCTCAACATTGTGTTCCAGCAATAATCTCTCATCTTGTCCCACTTGAAACAATAAAGACATTAAATATAAGTTATATGTTGGGGATATAAGAACATATTATACAAATTTATATAGTCATTCATCACAAAATCTTTATCCTACTCCCAACCTCTAAGATGAGGAGTTGGGGCAGCACTTAAGCCTAATTTACAGGCCTTCATTTGAAGTAGCGAATGTGTAGAAGGGATTGGATGCAGTAAGGATTAATTTGACAAATTAAATTGACAAAATTTACTCATTATACAATCAGTACATTAATACAAATAAAGAGAAATATTAATTACTCTGGGGCAGCACGGTGGCGCAGCAGGTAGTGTCGCAGTCACACAGCTCCAGGGGCCTGGAGGTTGTGGGTTCGATTCCTTTTTTTTTTTTTACTAAATAACCCATTGTAGAACCATCATTTTAAAATGTGAGATTAGAGCATAAACATATAGTAGTTGTTTCTCAAAGATTTCCCACCTGGTGTAAACTGTTTAATTACTACAGGACTACAGAAAAAAAGTTCAAACAAAGCATGAAAAAAGACTACTGTACAACTGCCACTTTAAATGTATCATTTATGTGTGTGTGGGTGTGTAAAAAGATGTTATCATGTTAATATATATATATATATATATATATATATATATATATATATATATATATATATATATATATATATATATATATCAGAAGAGGCAACATAGAATACTTTACAGTACTTTAGTTAATCAATGTTTAATCACTGAGAGGACCAGTTGCTGTTATAAAATGACACAATCAACGCTCTTGGGTCTCGAACCCACCTCTGTGCAATACAGAAAGGCGTGGTTTTCATGTGTAGCCCACTGTGCCACCAAGGAATTATATATTTTTATTATATACACTAAAATATATTTAAATATATACACTGAAATATTTTTTGTTACAAAACAATTTTTTTCTATTTTTACTGTTATTTATTTACTGCATTTATTTTTAATTAAAATAATGTTTTTCTATTTGCTGCTAATTATTTATGATTACAATATGAATAATTTTGATCACAACTCTCATATTTTCACTTAATTTTACAAAATGCCTGAGTTTTTGCAAGTTTCCTGCTGTGGAAGCCAGACCAAACATGTCTGGAACCATTGATGCCAACATGGTTCAAACTACTATGGTACTAACAAAGTACGATGGTTCGTAAAATGGTCAGACTTCAGATGTTGGTTAGTTTAACGATGCATCACACGTTAGTTCAATGCTAGGCTCCGTCGTTGTATAGGGAGAATGTAGAGGGAGAAAATGTGGAGCTTTAAGTGGCACTAAGCACTGTTGCTGTTGGAGTTTTTCAAATTAAAAAATATGGTTATGAAAGAAGTAACTTTTAAAAAAATAATACATTTTTTTAAGAATTATCAGACACGTTAGGTGCATTTGCATAAAGTATCAGTATTGGATCGTTATCACTAATACCAGCCTGAATTTTGGATCAGAAAGGAAACATCACTAGTGCTAGTATGTATGTATGTATGTAGCGGCGCATGTGCAAACGAATACACATTCAAGTCGGGTGTGACGGTGTGAATTTTGGTCGATTAAGCAGATAGTCTCTTAATTATTTAAATCATTTTCTTTGGTCCGGAAGAAACAATTGCATTAAATACAGTTTTTGCTATTTTTTTGGCTTATATACACAACAAATCTCTTTCTTTATGTCATCAGATCTTAAAACGTAATTCTAAACATGCCTGCTATCAGGATGTTAAGAGTAGTTTGAGAAATATAACAAAAATATTTTTAAGACAAATCACCTACCCTAGCTTTAAATAAATTTGAATCAAAATAAATGAAAATCATCAACAATACTGCTATTATAATATTGAAAACAAGGATTTCAAACACACCTTTGAACATTTGAATGCATAATTGTATAAATAATAATGTTTATTTGCTAAAGGTACACTGTTAACCCTAATGAGTCCATTATATAAGTTCATTATGTTAGTTTTGAAAATTTAGTAATGATATTTTCAAAACTAATAAAACTGAGTAGAATGGACATGGTTTATTCAGTTATTGAAATTAATCAATTAGGTGAACAAACCAAAAGTAGATATTACATAAATTCTTAGTTTTAGAGCAGTTACTTTAACTTTGAAGTTAAAGCATTGTAAGTAAAGTAGTTAATTGAATTTGACCCTAAACAAAGTAATTATAATTAACTAAAACATTTAAGTAAAAACAATTATTGACAATTAATATATCAAGTTTTTAATACCTTCCCAATGGTTCTGCTTGCAGAAAATAATATTGCATTTCATGTGCTCCCACACTCCCAATAATGTGAAATATCTTGTAATGCACAGAAATACAGTGGAACCTCTACCTACGAACTTGATCCGTGACTCGGTTCGTAAGTGGAAAAGTTAGTTCCTCGAGTCAATTTTCCCCATTTAAAACAATAGAAAAGCAATTAATGCGTTCCAGGCCACCCCGAAAGTCATCCTTTTTTGCACTGATATATGTTTACAAAAGTCTCAAGTTAGTAAAAAAAATACATGTAGCATTACTAAAAATTAAAAAAAAGTACAGTGGAAACAGTGATAGAAAAGAAATAAAAAAGTTTTAAGTGGTTACATATCGCTACCTTGAAGACGTGACGACTGGCTGGAGGAGTAACACAGGCACTTGCTGTATGATGGGAGGTGGGGGTGGGTGGAATAACTGAGAGTACGCGGGTGAATGTGGGGAGACGAAGCGTAGATACGGCTTAACTTAGCACAAATTTCGATGTCTGCTATTTACACTAATGCTAAATTGCTAAAACTACAATTTGCTAATCTTAAAAGCTCACTCAAGTCTGGGCGCGCTGGGAGATTCGCCTATTGGGGTCAGTGGCCATTTCCAGCCACCGGCTTGGCGGAGGCTCAGGTTCCTTTCTAGAGTCATGGTTCGTTGGTGGAGGCAAGAAATATTCAAATGCCTGGTTCGTATCTTGGAAAGTTCATTAGTATAGGCGTTCGTTAGTAGAGGTTCCACTGTATGTGTAGAACCAACCAAAATGTAGTGCTATATTTCGGTCTGTTGATTCCACAAATGTGAACAAAAACACTTGTTCTGTACAGGATTACATAAACCAAATGCTAAACTGTAGAAATTTGTTAAGCAATAAGTCACAACAACATATTTGTTTAAAATTTTGTGGGTTTTTATGAGTTTTTAGCCTTTCAACTCAGGTTTTTAAATTACTCCAATGAAGAGTAAATTTTAAGGAGTTAGATGAACTTGAAACTGTGAGTTATGGCTGTGGGCGGGGTTTTGGTACTCTCAGGAAGAGCTCCCAGCACGCACCGTGGAGCCACCTTTTTCAGTTTTTTGAGGTTTTAGTTTCATTGTTGTGGGGGTGGGGGTAATATATATATATGATGCTTTTAGGCTGTTTTTCATGTAAAGATTACTAATGATTACTGGATTATTGTAGTAAAGACAACATTAGGGCTTACAGTGTAATAACAGTAAATAAAGTAAGTAATTACGTAAAGTAAGTAAGTAAGTAATTCATATGTGTTTTTCCTGGAAATCAACATATAATGGTTTATTCAAAACATCCTTTCATTGCTCCAATGAACTTGTTTGAGTATTAAATCTTTGATTTACTTCTTCAAGCTCTGTCCATAGACACAACAAATGTTTTGACTGCTAGTTCCTTGAAAACAGTGTCATGAATAGGTTTTTTTTTTTTTCTTTTTTTTTACTATATTTTGGGGGACATTTGGTGCGGACACATGCATGCAGACACAAACACAGGCTCTGAGAGTCTGGAAGGGCACACAGTCTTCTCTGTCCACAATTTATCATAATTTATCTGAATAGCTAGTGACTTATGTTTGCTTTCAATGCAAATCTTTCTCTGCAGCAGCACCATGTGTATCAAAAATATGAGTGAATGAAGGCAATGAGCAACTAAAACAAAGGCCTAGTCGTCCCTGATTCATTTTGTAGTAGCCTGTGCTCTACAGTCTAAATCTCATTCAGCTCCCACTTTTAAAAAGTTATCTATTAGACACCATGATGTCACTGTGTGATTGAGATAAGAACAGCACTGAACTCACGACTAATTCTCTGTATAAAGCTTAAACAGCTGTTCTTCATCATTAATATCATTATTGTTTAAAACAGTACATTCTGATTTATATGTGGCAGCTACACTATGTTTATAATTTGTTTAATATCTATTGATTAATAGTTATTAAACATGTTCTTAATACATTAATGATCATTTATAATAGCTTATAACACACTGACTTCACTTTCTTTTTCCATCGGTCGACATTAGCCCTGTCAACTTCAGCACATATTTGTTTAACCATTTAATACATTAACCACCAACAGAGTGTCTTTTTATACATCAGTGATAATGTAGTGTACCTTAACACATGAAATAAATAAATTCACATTCTAAAGCTTATTCTTTATCTTGAAATTTACAATAAGTTCTCTGACACTTTCAGTATTAGGCAAAAAAGAGGTCACTGTCTCACTTCCTATCTCTTTGTTACAAATGATTATAAATTACATTTAAGGTACAAAGTGTACAAAGTCTAATCAAGTTTACCTTAATTGAATTTGTTACTATAAAACAAAATCCTTAAAAGCAGTTCTATCAGATATTGTTGAGAATATGTTTGCATAGCTTCATATGTGACACTATAATTTTATATAATAGAAATCCATTTATTCTAATGTATATCATGAATCCTTCTATGGATATCTTTATGGGTATTCAGAAATGAATCAACATTGCTAGAAATACACAACATGTCTAAAGATGTGTATAAAGTTTGTTACACACAAAGGAGTAAATTCAGCTATTCTGCTGCCTCAGAAGAAAAAGGCAAACTCAGAAGAAGTATTTTTTGCACACTCAATTTATAATTTCCACCACTGAAGAAAAAGCAGCGTGACATAAAACAGTGCCCTGCTTCAATCAGGTGCTATTCCACTTTTTCTTAGTACCTGCCTCAGAGGCAGCAGAGCATTATAACATTCTGCTGTTCTCTCAGAGGCAGTTGCATTATCCTCCATTCAAGTAAAATGAAACACTGAGATATTTGCAACATTTACAACAAATTATGAAAAAGAACAGTCTAAGTCTACAGACTTTACAGGTTTATGGCCCGGTATCTAAACATATGCCCAATGCGTTTTAACCAATCATGCTGATCCCTGCCTGTTGGCAGGTAACCAATCACATTCTTTCTGCTTCCAAGGCAGCGCTGCCTCCAGAAACAGTTTGAGTAGTGATTTTGCACATGTGTTTAATCGTATAAAAGCCATAATATATGATGCTCTGGTGAAACTGGTCAAATTCTCCATGCCCAGTTGCAAGCATCATCTAGAGAAGTATATTTATTTCTGCTGCTGAGAGGTTAAAGCCATTTTTCTTAAGATATGGCTTATCAATTTTGCTTAGTGAATAAATAGTTTATATTGTGAATACTATTACACTTATTGTAACCAGTTGCCTATAGTATTTTCACTGCAAAGTGCAGCCCTCAAGTATTATATATATACTGCAGTCCTTCACAATTAAAATTCTGCAACTAAAGTGTAGTCCAGACATTATTAATCAAGACCAGAGCAGGCAACATATATAATAATTTATAGTGCAACTGTACTTTACAAACCTGATAAATGTAATACTATACATTCTAAATAGACTTAAAAAGACCAGACCAGTGGCTTTTCAAAGATGTGATAACTTTCCTATTATTAACCCTAATCCTAGTTTTCAGTGAGTGAGCAGTTTAGATGAGCCACTATTAAATGACATTCTAGATTTAGATTTAAACAAACATCAACAAACATATCATTATAAGATCTAAAAACACACAGCCAACAATATTTGTCCTTGCAAAAGCACTGGCACATGTCAAGGAAGTTTTGCTGAAACAGCTTGCAAATGGATACAGTGGAACAGCAGTTGGTTTTATGTCCCAGCTGGATGGAGAGCTGAGCCAGGTGGCCTGTCAGTCTGAGCATTTTGAACTTCCTTTTCAACAGATCCTTTTAATGTACTACTCATTGGGTAAAGCACATTGTCAGCAATGATATGTTATTGGAAAAAAGTGTTATTATCATGCTGGCTGGCTGAAGAATCACTTTTTTGAGAGTGTTTGGTTTTACTGGAAAAACAATTATCCCAGCTCGAGGCATCACATTAGCACATCTTAAAATTAGATAATTTAGTGCATAAAAAAGTTTGATGCAGCATGAATTGGCTGGATTGTGATGTCACCACAACCAAGGAAAAAGTGAATAGTCTAGCCAAATAACACTATACTATATAATATTTTACATTATATTGTATAATTTTGATTTATTTCAAGTGATTTATTCTCTACTCATATACCTACATTTTATTCCTGCAGTGTTCATATTAAAAAAAACACTCACAAATTAGGACAAAGCTGGTAACTACAACAACTATTTCACAAGCTCCATATTCTGTTTACTTCTCTCATTAAGCTCATGAAGTCAGGTGAGCAAGTTTCTCAGAGGAGGAAGCTATTGTCTGATTAATACATGAAAGCAGCAGATGATCTCATGGTTGACATACAGATTCAAGTACTGAAAAGAGACTCAAGGAACACACAAGGAACTTAGTTCAAGACTGACTATGCTTTCAGTTTTAGCACTTTGCTGAATTTTCATACTTATCATTTTTCACAGTTGTGAATACTTTATTAAATTCAGCTACTCATGGCACTCATTGCTGACACAATTATTCAATTCAAACCAAATCAAATCAAACTGATTTGTATAGCGCTTTTTACAATGGATGTTGTCACAAAGCAGCTTCACTGAATTCCGGTAAAGACAAATTTTTGACATAAAATGTAAAAATGTAAAGAATGTAAAAACTCACCGCGACCCTGAAATGGAGAAGCGGAAAAGAAAATGTATGTATGTATGTATGTATAAACTGCCTCCGGTGAGCAAGCCAAGGGCAATAGTTACAAGGAAAACCTGAGGAAGAAACCTTGGGAGGAACCAAGGCTCACATGGGGGGACCTATCCTCCTCTGGTCAATCTACAGGTAATAATAGTTAGGAGTCCAGGAAAACTTCAGTGGGCAGCTCCAAGGCAATTGGTGGTTGCTGGAGTGTAGGCAGCTGGTCTGAAGCATAGAGGAGGATCTCGACAGTCATTCATCAGTGTCCAGACGGATAGTTGGGCGGTCGTTTACTCGGAAAAAGGTAAAGGGGTGGAATCAGTTTTAATCTGTTTGGGTGAATGTAAAGCAGAAAATGTGAACATATCCAGAGTGTGGCTAATGACTCTGGCAGATCTGACTATGACAGATTTAACTAAAAGGAGAGAACCAGAAGGAAAAACAGAAGCGACAGCATCCTGAAACAAGAAAAAGCACTTCCCCCAGCTGAGGCCTTCTGAATTTGAGGAACTATTATAAGTCATTTATTTTTACAAACTGAAAACATTATGATAAGTAAGATTTGAAACATGATAGGGCTGGCCCTGTGATTCCAAGCATGTTTTCTAACCTTTCTAGGAGAATATTGTGGTCTATCTTATCAAAAGTTGCGTCAAGTAGCACCAACAGGGATACACGGCCTTGATCAAAGGCAAGAATAAGGTAATGTGTTATCTTGACTAGAGCTGTCTCTGTGCTGATGTGGCCTGAATCCAGATTGGAATTTTTCATATATATGATTCTTATGTAGATATGAAGTTGCTGGGCCACGGCTTTTTCTAAGATATTGGATAGAAATGGCAGATTAGAAATAGGCCTGTAATAAGACAGTGTACTAGCATCAAGATTTGGTTTTTTAATCATAGGTTTAATAACTGCTAGTTTAAAAGCTTTGGGTACATGGCCCATGCTAAGGGAAGGGTTTACTAAACTAAAAGAGGATTGATAATAGCTGGTAGGACATCTCTGAGTAATTTTGTGGAAATTGCATCAAGTGTGCAAGTTGTACAGTTTGCGGAGGTGATAATCTTCTCTAATTCTAACTCTGGGAGTGGGTAAAAAGTTTCAAATATTTCTTTTACAATTACGTTATGTTTTATATCAGCCATATCAGATGACAGCCAGGTCGGATTTAATACTGTGGGCTGAGTTTGTTGTCTAATATGCTTAATTTTATTATTAAAACAGTCCATTAAAACTTTACTCGTGAGAGTTGTCGGAATTTGTGGTTCAGTACCTGCCTGATTATTGTAGTTCTGGAAAACACACTAAACAGTACTCCAGGATTATTTTTATTATTGTAGATCAGCAAGGCCAGATATGCTGAGCGAGCTTTAGTGAGGGCATATCTATGCTCTATAAGGCTGTCCTTTCAGGCAGAGTGGAACACTTCCAGCTTGGTTGATCACCATTTCTGCTCTAGTTTCCATGATGTTTATTTTAAGGTACAGGTTTTATCATTGTACCATGGGTTGCAATGAGCTGTGAATTTTCTGTCTCATACTTTTTCTTTTAAGTGGCACCACATTTTCTAAAGTAGATTGACAGGTATTTTCTAAGTAGTCAGTTAGTACATCTAGCTCCATTGGGCCTGATGGAGTATGAACTGGGGTTGACATTTCTGGGAGGTTTTCTATAAACTGTAGCACGGTAGATGGTTTTATTATACGCTTTGTAGAATAGCGAGGGGATCTGAATATATTATGACTAAGATGTAGCTCATATGAAATTAGGTAATGGTCGGAGATTGCTGAGGATTGCGGTAAGATATTAATTTTGTCTATGTTAAGACCTAGTATCAAAACTAAATCTAACATGTGACTGCAGTAGTGTGTAGGCCCTGTTACATTTTGAGTAATACCAACAGAGTCTAGGACTGAAGTAAATGCCTTTTTTAGTGGGTCATCTGCCTTCTCAAAATGGATACTGATATCTCACAAACTATAGGGGTATAAAGCCCCCTGAACATTTGTAGGAGTGCTGTATTTTCTACAGAGAATGAACTCCTTCCAACATCTGAGTTTGAGTAGTGTTTGTGATCCAGAAAAATTCACCCAGCACTAGTTCCTAAACTAATGACTTAATACAACCAAACCCTCATTGCCATGTTAAAATATGTAATGTCAACGGCACAAAACAGGGTATGCTTTTGTTGTTGGAGACATACAATCTAATAGAAAAGTCCAGAATGATTTATATGGACATACTGTTAAATTACACTGAGAAAAAAGTTTATATTGGACTGATTTACTCAGTGGAGGGAAGTAAGATAGACACTGTGGGAGTGTGTTTATCACTAGAAGCCCAGAGTGTGTTTATGACAATTAGCCCTGAGAGCTACATCCATCTACCCAGGAGGTGTGTGCTTGTGTGAGAGGGCATGTTTTTTTTGTGTGAGAGAAATGGAGAGAGAGTGTGCCTTTATCACTAGAAGCCTCAAGAGCAGGTTGTGACAAATGTGAATATCCCCCAGCTCTGAAGATCTCTGTCTGTCTGTGTGTGTGTGTGTGTTTGTGTGTGAGTGAGTGAGTGAGTGTGAGAGAGAGAGAGACAGAGAGAGAGAGAGAGAGAGAGAGAGCAGACAGTGTAAAACCACAATGCACAGCAAAGATAGAATCACTCTCTTTTGTAAACACATCTGACTCACACTCCTCTCTGCTCTGATGCCAGTCAACCAATGTGTGCGTCTCTGTGTGTGTTAATGATGCATGATCTTAGAGTAACCCAGTGTGTGTGTGTGTGTTCGTGTTCCAAGGACAGGAATGAGGGGAGATTAGTAAATAAGGTTATACATTTTTTTCTGGTTGAGGAAAAGTGATTGTACAGAATGCCCAAACTGACTGGGGAGAAGCGGAGGACTTACTGTCAACATTGACTGTAAGAAGAAGAGAATGTTCTTGTGTACTTTTTATAGGAGACTATATTATAAAATCTTTCTAAATAAAATATTGATGTCACATGTAAACACTTCAAAATGTACAGTCCCTTCATTTATCAATTCACATTAATCCAAATTCTTATGTTGTTGTACTCATACTAAACAACCCTGAATATTTGGAAAAAGTATTATCAGATCTCATGTTATTGAACATCAGATTTCAGAGCAAACAGCTTCTTAGAGCTCCCTCTAAGAAAATGTCTTCTTAACAAACTCCCTCGGGAAAGAACATGACCGAACTGCAGAAAGTTAGACAATAATGTTCTAATTTAGTGGCGGCTCCTGCCAAATCTCTTAGGGGGACAATGTTTGTGATGACTTGTTCTGTGGGTAAATTAATTACAAATTAATTAGTGTCATCTAATGTTGAAGGATTTTATTTCCGTTGTTACCTCATGTATAGAAATAATCATTAACCATAACCAACACCAAATTTGCTTTGCAGACATTTTCTCTGACAGAACATTATGATCACTGAACCATGTTGTTAGTTTGTTAAAAACAGGACAATTAGGCCTTCATTTCAGGCTCTAAATATCAAAACAAAGGCTAATTAATTTATTGGTCAGCTCCTGAAGGCCTAACTACAGATCTTACTTGGCTGTATCTACATATGCTGGAACAAAATTATTGATTGAACATTTCACTGACCACTGAACTCTTTTGTTTCCAACCAAAACATATCAAAGCAATAACAAAACTATACTTCCAGAATTCTAATAGAACAGGTATGATGATTTTTTGAGATGCAAACCACCTTGTCAAGAACGCGGAGTCGGACTGACGGAGGCGGACGCACACGCTACAACAGACTTTTATTTACAAGAAAATAACAAAACAAACACAAACAAACTCGAGGGCAAACACAACGCGAGGGAAGAACATGACTAGGAATTCGAACAAAACAAGATGACAAGGTATACAAACAAAACGAGAAACAGCATAATTAGGAATTATAACAAAATGACATGACTTGGAGTAGGAACAAAAACGAATGACCGATAGAAGCAAGTGACACCAGGGAACTTAAATACACGAACAGACAAGACACACCTGAAACAGATAATGAGGATGGCGGACAAGGAGGTGGAACAAAGGCGGAGACAAGGACAATACCAAACAGAGCCATGTGCTGAGAGAGCACATGGCGGGGAAAACAGACCAGACAGGACGAGGGCATGACACACCTCATGGAACTGGCTTGTAACATTCACTCAGCCGCTCACTCAGAATCACTCACTCAAATATATGCTTGCTCCACAAGTGGGGGGTGTGATATTCAGTGCTGCATTTCAAATACATTGTATATCCCTTTTCGTGAAAACAAACTAAAATTAAATACATATGATTTTAATTCCCAGAAAAACCTAAAGGCTCTTTTATGCTCAAATGTCAAATACATAGATATATGTTAAATATATATACAGATATGCAGTAAGCCTTCTGTCCATACTCTGCATGCATTTCATCCACATTTTTGCATGTTTTCAGCTTACAATACAGATGACCGTGGAGGCAGTGTAGTGAAAACTATTTATCCACATGTCACAAAGTATTTAACAGCCTCACAGCTGTTAAACAACCACCGCCATTTACACCGCTGCCTTTTTTGTAATAAGTAGCTTTGCATGCATTATCAGCATCTCCTTCGACATCACCATGTTTTTTGTTCTAATATTTTGCTTAAAATCCATGCCAATGTAAATGACAAAAATATGTGGGTACTGCTGGTTACAACATTTGGAATGGGTCCAATTTCATACATAATTTTACCTCAGACATGACTATGACTGGATGCAAAAAAGTTCCCGCAGCAATGTTAAAAAATGCATTGTAATGTGTTCCCAGAGGAGTAGAGGCTCTTTATTTCAGAAGAAACATCAGGGATACGGGTGTCTACAGAATCTTGGATGTAAGAAATAACCCCAAATTACCACCCCTGTTTTTCTTTTTTTTTTTACTGAGAGGATATCCAAGCATGACAGACAAAATGTATAACTTAACTACACAATTTCTTTTTATGTACAGAGCATGCAGTCAATTTCAATCACCATTTAAGCATTGCAGATTTATCTTCACTTAACATAAGGGATGCTTTTTTGGATCCTTGGTATGCTCCTTGCATGTGAACCTAAAACGGAGGCCAATGCCTCTTAATCCCCTGAGGTTTTGTGCAAAGACTTAGAATGTCCCATGCTTGAGGTCAGCAGCTGAAGTGGATGCATGGGGAAAACTGTTTAAAATGCACACTGACGTATATAACCACTATCCAGGGTGACTGGACAGAATGTAGTCTCTTGTATAACAAGTTCAAATGTGTTTGGGGAACATGTTCTAGGACATCAGAGCACTGAATGCCTTGGATGTGGGTGGGATAGTAGCTGCATATATTAAAGTGGCAACATTATGGAAAAGCTTGAATGCAGTAGTTCAATATAAGGTAGGACTGCATCTGAGGCTGCTCCCTGTAGTCTTGACTGGTACAAGACAGGCCATGGAATTCAAAGCAGCCCTATTGTTGGCATTGATCAGCTGACATTATATATCATTAACTGGCAAGAAATATTTTCGAGTGAACATTTCTGCTGAAGAATAAATCTTTGCTTTAATTTTTCCAGGTAAACTCCCGTTTTTTATTTCCATTCTTAGAAGTGGCTCAGTTTGAGATAGAATATCAGAAAGGCAATCAGATTCAGTTCTCTTCCTGTATACACTTCTCATGTATTCAAATGTCACATGATCCTTGGACACCCACACCTGTTCAAACTCCAGACTCTGTTAGATACACTGTGTTCAGATCAGGCTTTAGACGTCAGAGGAGCAGCATCAGACCCACTCTATTACAGCCAAACTCCTGGAGAGTTAGTTATCACGCTGTAAGTTATCACTCTCTTAATTTCCAGGAACACTGAGTGCACACATTGTTCAAAGGCTTGCTGAGGTCTTATCATAGAGAACACCTCTTGTACCTTCTTGCAACAAAAAATGTATTATCATTAACATAATTTATCAACTGGTTAGAACAAGCTGCTTCCATAAACATCCACAGAGACCAAACATTTAGCAACCCAAAGGAATATCCAGCATTTTGCAACCTAATCTCTGCATGCTGTCAGTTACCACAAGCAATCATTTAAATGCTTTTCTCTGTACATTTCAATAAAAAGGGAAGTGCACAGCTTTGAAATATGTGTAAAGTGGTTTCTTTTTTAAGTCAGTCTACTTCTGTACAGGGACGTCTTCAAATATATTGGCTCTTATTTGTCAAGGTTTTGTACTGTTAGTGGTTCTCGTAAAATAAGTTAATGTATATTTCACCAACAGTTTTGTAATGTCAATTTTGGTGAATTTTAATAATAAAACCAACATCTGGTAAAAGTATATGTAAATTTAACACACACATTTCTGCCTGACAATGTTTGTATTTTGAATCTATAAAGAGTAATTGTAGTAATAATTATACTCTTATAAATAAATAAATAAATAAATAAAAAGAAAAGATGATAGAAATAACTGCACCACAGCAGTCCTTATGCTAAAATGGTTTCCATTTAAAGACTTTAGCTTTAACAAAACAAAACAAAACATTTTTTGAAGTAGAGCACACATAGTCTGGTCTTGAGGGTGCTGTTGAACACTATTCTTTTCCCTTTCTTCCCCTTTTTGACTAAATTACCTAAATTATGTTGAGCTTCAACTAAATTATATGTAAATGAAGCCAAATTAGGGAAGGCGAAATCCCACTCCAGGTGACTGTCTGTGAGAAGTTTGGTGTGTTCTCCCCATGTCCGCATGGGTTTCTTCTGAGTGGACTTAAAAATGTCCATAGGTGTGAGTGTGTGAATGAATGTGTGAGTGTGTGTGTCGCCCCCTTCAGGGTGTGTTCCTGCTTTGCGCCCAATGATTTCGGGTAGGCAGACAATGGATGAATGAATGAATGAATGAAAAGTGTGGTGTGTCCCAAGTAAGTAAAGTATTTCTAGAAGTTGAATTATGAATTAAGATACAGATCTCCCATTGTTTCATCATTGTAAGACAAATTTGTGAATCAGACATGGGGGTGTATGGAAGTCAAATCCGCCCTTGATGTTACGCAACTTAGATGAATAAAGGCCATTGTTTGTGATATAATACACAAAGTAGCAGACAGACTGAAAACTGCTGGTGTATTTAACAGAAGAATGATGAGATGCTG
This sequence comes from Hoplias malabaricus, assembly GCF_029633855.1. Taxonomy (NCBI): domain Eukaryota; kingdom Metazoa; phylum Chordata; class Actinopteri; order Characiformes; family Erythrinidae; genus Hoplias; species Hoplias malabaricus. Next base: position 17,566,756 of record NC_089812.1, read on the forward strand.
AAACATTAAAACATTAGCATTGTTTGAAAATCAAGGCTGGTCACACACAAAGAAAATGTTGTGGTGTTTGTCCAATGCACGCTTGGAACCTTAGGTACGGGAAAAAAAAGTTGTTATTGCCCAGTTTAGTGAAATTAATGTGCTTTAAATTTTTCATAAGAAGATGACATTTTGGGACTTTAATCTTCAGAATTTAGCCTGGTCTCTCAGTGACTTATCTGATCACTCCCTTAGGCCAGAATCGGAATCCAGATAACTTTTGATGCCTGGATAAAGAACTCATAAAACTGCCCTCCAGGCCCTGTTTATGGCACAAGGTCTCCAGGTGGCTGTCACGGATCACGGGCGGACTGACGGAGATGGACGCACTTGCTAAAACACAGAAAACGTTTAATTATAACGAAAGAAATAACAAAACAACGACAGGCGACAGTTGATACAACAAAACACGAAATGAAACGAAACTAACACATAGACAGACTAGACTGGGGAACGAAACGGTGAAAGGAAACGAAACAACTGGATTTGAAACAACTAAAGTCAAACTGCAGAGACAGACAGACAAACTAAATAACACGACTGACAGGACATGAAACAAGAGGGCTTAAATACTGACAAAAACGAGACACACCTGGACAGATAACGAGGAGGACGGGTAAACACATGACACGAACGAGGAGGCGGAACAAAGGCGGGACGAGGGCGGAGACAAGGAAATAAACAAAACATAGCCATGTGCTAAAAGGAGCACATGACCGGGGACAACAGACTAGACAGGACGAAGGCGTGACAGATGCCCCCCCCATGAACGCGCAACTCCCGGGGCGCGTACTCCTAAACCTCCCAGGAGTTGGCACAGGAGAGGGCACGGAAAACAAAACCACGGAAGACAAGACTCAAGACTAGACAGGAACGGATAAATGAGATGGGACATGGGACATGACGGGAGACTGACAAAGGGGGGCAACAAGAGACTGAAAAAGAGACGAGAACGGACTGGACAGGACGGGAGTGGACACATGAGACTTGACGGGAGACTGAACAGGGTTTTTGACATTGGACATGACACTGGATGGGAACAGGGACTGGACAGAAGACGGGACAGGTGACAGGACTTGAGACAAGACAGAGGGTTGAAAGGGAGACTGGACTGGAGACAAGACAGGTGACTGAATGCTGGACGGATACGGAGACTGGACATGACTAACAGGGGACTGAACATGAGACAGGACAGAGGGTTGAAACGGGGACTGGACAGGAGATGGGACTTGAGACCGGACAGAGGGTTGGAACGGGGACTGGACATGAGGCAGGACTGGTTGCTGGGAATAGACGGGAGCAGAGACTGGTGACGAGACAGGGGACAAGGCACTGGACCGGACAGAAACGTTAGACTGGAAAGGGGTCTGTGACTGGACATAAGACAGGACAGGTGACATGACACTAGACTGCAACGGGGACTGGACTGGAGACGGGACAGAGGGTTGAAACAGGGACTGGACAGGACAGGTCTCACAGGAGACTGGACTGGACTTGACAGGGGAACAGGGACTAAGACATTCACAGGGACTGACACCAACACAGTGACCGGGACAGGGACAGAGACAAAGGCAGACACAGGCACAGGGACAAGGACAGAGACAGGAACCAGGACAGGGACAGACAAGGGAACCAAAATAACTTGGGGGTGCCCAGGACTGGCAAATGTTTGTGGGGCAGTCTGAGAAGCCAGCCTGGGCACAGTTCTAGGGATCGACCCCGAGGTCCTTGGGGCCGGAGCCACAGTCACGGGGGCAGAAACGGCCGAGGCCACAGTCACGGGGGCAGAAACGGCCGAGGCCACAGTCACGGGGGCAGAAAAGGCCGAGGCCACAGTCACGGGGGCAGAAACGGCCGAGGCCACAGGCACGGGGGCAGAAACGGCCGTGGCCACAGTCACGGGGGCAGAAACGGCCGTGGCCACAGTCACGGGGGCAGAAACGGCCGTGGCCATAATCACGGCGACGTCCACGGAGGCAGGGGAATCTGCGACATCGTCCACGGAGACAGGAAAAACTGCGACGACGTCCACGGAGGCAGAGGAACTTGCAGCGACGTCCACAGAGGCAGGGGAACCTGCAGCGACGTCGTCCACGGAGGCAGGGGAACCTGCAGCGACGTCGTCCACGGAGGCAGGGGAACCTGCAGCGACGTCCACGACGGAGGCAGGGGAACCTGCAGCGACGTCCACGACGGAGGCAGGGGAACCTGCAGCGACGTCCACGACGGAGGCAGGGGACCCTGCAGCGACGTCCACGACGGAGGCATGGGAACCTGCAGCGACGTCCACGGAGGCAGAGGAATCTGCGACGTCGTCCACTGAGACAGGAGAGACTGCGATGACGTCCACGGAGGCAGAGGAATCTGCGACGTCATCCACGGAGGCAGGAGAAACTGCAACGACGTCCATGGAGGCAGGAGAAACTGCGACGTCGTCCACGGAGACAGAGGAATCTGCGACGTCGTCCACGGAGGCAGAAGAAACTGCGACGTCATCCACGGAGGCAGAAGAAACTGCGACGACGTCCACGGAGGCAGGAGAAACTGCGACGACGTCCACGGAGGCAGGAGAAACTGCGACGACGTCCACGGAGGCATAGGAATCTGCGACGTCGTCCACGGAGACACTAGAGGCGGGCGTCGCGCTCACGAAGACAGGCGCGGCAGGAGTTCATGAATACAGAAGCGGCTGGAGACGCCGCTTTCAAGGAGACCGGAGCGGCCGTAGGCGCCGCTTTCAAGGAGACCGGAGCGGCCGGAGGCGCCGCACTCACGAAGACAGAAGCGGCTGGAGACGCCGCTTTTACGAGGACAGGGGTTTGAACTGGTCGCCGGGCTCGCGCTGGAGCTGTAGAGGGTTTAGGGGGTTTCACAGGCGCACCCATTAGATCCCTCAGTGGTGCGCCCCTGTTAGCCCCACCTCCGTCGTCCTGAGGTTGGAGGCTAACAGCCCCTACCCTTAACCCCCAAAAAAAATTTCTCCGGACCTGAGGGGGTAATCGACCATCGAGGGGGTGACTCCAGCACGTTTCTTTCGGCGATTCCTTCTACTCGCGCTGGCGCAATCACTCGAATCAGGAGTCGACTCTATTGAAGTCCTTGACTCGATTAGAGACTGGATTATATTCGCCTGGACTTCTTTTAGCTTCTCGCTAAATATAATGGAATAATCCATTGAGTCTCGAATCGAGTCCTCCGTTGGAGGGAAAGGAACCGCGCCGGGCATGAGCTGAAGCCGTCGACTAGCGCTGGCGCAATTACTCGTTTCACGAGCTGCCTCTTCCTGTAGGCGCTGAGTAACGCTTGCGTGTATCTGCCGGAGCCGGCTACTCCATATCGCGGCCCTGTCAAACATACTTTCAGTGCTAGCTGTGTCCTTTGGGTCGTACATTCTGTCACGGATCACGGGCGGACTGACGGAGATGGACGCACTTGCTAAAACACAGAAAACGATTAATTATAACGAAAGAAATAACAAAACAACGACAGGCGACAGTTGATACAACAAAACACGAAATGAAACGAAACTAACACATAGACAGACTAGACTGGGGAACGAAACGGTGAAAGGAAATGAAACAACTGGATTTGAAACAACTAAAGTCAAACTGCAGAGACAGACAGACAAACTAAATAACACGACTGACAGGACGTGAAACAAGAGGGCTTAAATACTGACACAAACGAGACACACCTGGACAGATAACGAGGAGGACGGGTAAACACATGACACGGACGAGGAGGCGGAACAAAGGCGGGATGAGGGCGGAGACAAGGAAATAAACAAAACATAGCCATGTGCTAAAAGGAGCACATGACCGGGGACAACAGACTAGACAGGACGAAGGCGTGACAGTGGCAAAAAAGGAATTCAGCTTCAGCCAGGGACACGGAGACTGATATAATGATCAACATTTTTTACCTATTTCCTCTGCATCCTCAAAAATTCTAGAACTACAGAATCAAGCTTTCCTTAATTCCCATGGAAGAAATGATTTGATCTCAGTTTTCAGTGTATCTTGAAATAACTATGCTCATGTGAGACCTCATGTGTCAGAAGATTGTATTAGGAACATTGGTTGTTCATAACTGCAAAAGGAGATGTAATAAGGAGATGTTCAGGAGATTTTTGGCAATTCACGCCTAAAATCTTTGTTTTGTTAAATGTTGTAAATTATATGTGATGTCACTACCTCAGGGATGTTCTAGTCTAAAAAGACCTCTGAAACATCAATTCAGAATTAAAACAAGGGAAAGGATTACCCTGACCAGTCCCTCAGGACCAATCAACCCTTCAAGGCGCTGGTCCTGAGGCCCTGTTTTTAACCGCTGGCACTGAAGCATTTTAGTCAAGTATTTGCAATTTTGTAGTCAGTTTTAGTGCTATGCAATGTAGTGCTGAGAAGGAAGAGATGAGCACCAAGGAGAAGAACAGAGAAGAGAGAGAACAGAAAGAAACAAGAGAACTGCAGAAATTATGTGAGAGAGGAAAATTTGTAGATTCACACCAAGGAGAATCTACTTCAAATAAGATTAGAGCTGTTGCCGCAAAGCAATAGAAATTCCAGCTGAAGTTTTATTACTATTAGCAAAATTAGGAAGCTATAGTTTAACCCAGCAACACCCATTCTAAGTCCATAGCATGAAAGAGACCTCAGACCTCTGAACACTGAAAGCTGTGGTTCAGTCTGCGTGCCCAAGGCTTGTCCAAGGAAGCAGATATGTCGATGGAGAAGGCCACAGGCACTAACAGCCTGCTGAGACTTTGTCCCTGAGCAAAGCCCAGGGGAAGCAGAGAAAGGGCGGTTGGCCACTGCTGTATTGCTACAAGGCCCATGTCTGCAAGGGGCTCCAGAAAGCCCAGCGTCTTTGAAGTCCTCTGCTCATTTCCCCTCACCTCCAGGGAAAGTAAGGTAACTGGTTCTTTTCAACTAAGAGGTTGGTGTTGAGTGTATTTCTGGGATAAAATATAGCTCTCTTTTTAGAATTTAGAGTAGTTATCATAGAAATTCCCTCATCTATTAATCTCCCTCATAACTCATTTATCGCCATTGCATTATATGAAGACTGTGATCAAGATTTGCTATTACATTTAATAAACCAGTTGTGTTGATAAAACCAGTCCTTGGTTATTTATTTGTGTGTCCTATTCTTGTACAGAATCCTTACTTTCTGGTCAGATTCAATTTCAGAGCCAAGAAACCTTAAGTGGAACAATAAGCATAGTAATTATAATAATAATTTATTAAAGCTCATCACACTATATTATATGTAATCTCACCCAACATAATGGCCTTCTTGTCAAAGCTGAAATTGGACAGGTAAAGATGCTACATTTTATTTTAATGCCACTCAACTGTGGGGCTTGCTGCTACACCATTGATACACTATTGAGGATATAAGTTTTATGCTATTTGGTAGCCAACAATAATTTAGTAAAATCTTTATTCTTCCATTAGATGAAAATTCACCAAGAAATATTACATGACCAATAAGAGGATCTACCTGGTAAATGTGATGTCAATGGTATACTTATATTGCTGAACATATTATATTACCACATCTTCAGTTTCCAATCCACAGCATCATCCATTTTATCTCCAGTGGCACTAGCAGAGCACCAAGACATATGGCCACATCTTTTGTTAAAGGCCAGATACTCTTTATGAAGTAAATTGGGCAATGGACCATACTGCTATAGTTTACACAAACACAATCCAGTACCCTACTGGCACCTCTGGCTGCAATGAACTTGACTAAGAGCAGATGGATTCATTCTGACAGCTGATGGAGAAAAAGGGATCATATGTAGGAAATCATGGGAATATGGACAACAATGAAAAAAAAGACTAGAATATTCAAGGATTAACCTGTGCTAGACAGCACAATCATGTAGCTCTACCATCTTTAGTTCACACAACAGCTTAGTTGTGGTTGTTGTATTTACGACATACTTCAGTTCATTATCACTGTGTCTGTAAGTACATTACAATTTTAAAATATTACATCTTTTAAACTTTTAAATAGTAATTTAAAGTTATGAAATTCCAAATGATACTTTTGTGTAGGTAAAGTGTTAAGTTTATTTTTGTTGTATGTATATTTGGACAGCGATCAAGACAGGGATTACAGATGAATATTATTTTATTACTTAAATTGGCACATTTATATGTGTATATTGCAATGATGATTACCCCTGATTAATAAATCAATAAAATAAAATAAAATAAGATTTTCTGCTAACAACCATGAGTAATTAAGGGCTAAATGTGAATGGAATTTGTAGACACCCATTTGAGGTATACACTTTTGATATAACCCTTTGCTGACAAGCACTAGCCATACCATGTTATATGAGCAAGTGTCGACAAACATTTGGACAGTGTTTACAGAAATGTTTCATTTGAGCTAAAAGATCTGCATGACCACAGAGTTAAAATTAAGGAGTGATGGCAGACTTATTTTTATCTATATGGTGCAGCTTCAGGCCATATTACACAGCATGTACACTAATTAGCCAAAATATTAAAATTACCCTCTTGTTTCTACATTCATCCCACTGAGGTAGATATACAATTACAGACTGCTGTGCATCAAATGCTTTGCACACTTCCTTAGCTCCCTAATAATAGTCAAGACTCTCACTGTACCACCACATGAGCAGGTAAGATTTAGTGCTGCAGTGACAATGATGTAGTGGTGTGTTAGTGTGTGTTGCTGTTATAGATATATCAAACAGCAGTGTTGCTGGAGCTTTTAAATGCTGTGCCCCTCACTGGCCCCTCTATTAGAGATGTGAAATCTGAGAAAGTAGCTCATCTGTTGCTGCACAATACTCTATTCCAGCTATTCATCCTCTATTCCTTTATAGGTGATGACAGGACTCTGCCCCTTAGAACCCTTTTGGGTGGATATTTTTGACTGGAGGACATAACTCCAACAGAGATGTTGTGCCTAATCCAGTCATACTAGTGCAAAACACACTAACACACCATAGTCACAAAAGAATATTATACCATCCATAAAATTCCTCCTCTGTGGGGTATCATGATAAATGAAGAACAGCGTGAAAGTGGGCAGAGCAACAGAGGGATTACAGTCTATTGCAGAACTTTGAAGTGCACCTAAATATTAAGTGGGCTTATAACTTGGACAATGAGTACAGAAACAAGGATGCCATATTGAAGAAAGCCCAAGGGACATAATCATTAATAACTGATATGTGATTCTAATAAATATATTGTGAATTATACAAGAGCTGTCCAAATTTTTGACTATTAATTATTTTCTCGCAGTATGTTAAGTATTACACTTAGCTGTGCAGCCTGTATGTTTCTTTGTATGAAAACTCAATTTAAACCATGAGACAAATACACAGGAAAGAGTAGCAAATGAGGAAAAGGGAGTGCAAAGCTCTTTCCTGAACATAGACTTGGCCCACAGCAAATACAATTAGGAGCAGTGTCAGTTCTTCTCATCCACATTCATAGATGTAATATCCTATTCTTTAGAACATACATTACTCGTATCCTTCTCAGAATCTGAATACAAGTGAGGTTGTCTGGTGAGGAAAAGCTGAATCAATCAAAATGTACGACAGTCAATAATAAGAGACTGGAAAAGTGAGGCCAATCACTAAACCAGTCTAAGAGTAGAGAAGAGTAGACTGATTTGAGTCCAGATTGCAGCCTGTCCTTTCATATAAATGATCTAATTCCGACAGACTTCAGTTTTCCCTGAAAAAAAAATGTGATAATATAGTAATTGAAAAGCACTTTGAAGAAATTACTTTGACTACATTTGTCTTTTATGTTGCAGAGTTTCATATCTTTATAGCTCAGATAAACCAGTTTGATTTTAAGAGATTTTACCAGATGCAATTTGTAATTTCACAGAACACAAAACACTATCATTGCAACTATAGTGCTGCATGCATTCTGTGGTGAATTCTGGAAAGTTATAAGTTTTAAAAGTTTTATAGTGTGCAAATTATTTTCCCCAAATTTATTGAATATTTATATTGTTCTGTGCACAATTTTACCATCATTTTACTCTATGTGCACAGCATTAATATCAGGGACAGAGACTAACTATACTACAGACACAGTATACAATTTATAGCAATATACAAAATTATTATGTAATTTCACAAAAATTAATGAAAACCAATTGTAATATTTATATTGTAATTTACAACAAATTTCATCAGCAATTTATAGTGTAGTGTACACCTGGCGCAAACAAGGTTTATGGCTCTTACTCAATAAATAGAATAAGATATGTAATTATGTGACAGCAACTATTACAATTACTTTATTGTCAAGTGTAAACTGAAGTCATTTTTTCAGAAGAATGAATATTGATATTTGTTAGAACACCATCCACTAGAAAGTCCACAGACCTTGAAGATGAAACATACACTGCCAATAAAACATTAGCATTAATCTATAGAACACTACATGTCTCACTTGGTTGCGGAAACAAAGCGTGTTCAAGAAGGTGAGTAAGTGTGCATGAGAAAACGTAAGCAAGAGGTGTGAATTTCAGAGTTTATAAAAAGCATTTTCCTCCAGATTTATTTTATGCAGCCTTTGCCCTCTTGGTGCCAACTGGGCACCATCTGCTTATGGATTAATCTGATCTCTGACGTATACAAGCAGGTTTGTTGGTGAATCACAGCTCAAGAGACCATCCAACCTCCCTAATCAAAACTCACGTCTTGTGCAAGTTAAGACGTATGCTGATAATTATAAAGAAACTGATTTATCTGCATTGTTGAATTATTCAGTCTTTCAGATGTAAATATAGACCAAAATATATTAAAAAAAATAAATAAATAAATAAAATAAAAAATAATAATAATCATGATTATGGGCAGGGCGGCACGGTGGCGTAGCAGGTAGTGTCATAGTCACACAGCTCCAGGGGCCTGGAGGTTCTGGGTTCGATTCCCGCTCCGGGTGACTGTGAGGAGTTGGTGTGTTCTCCCCGTGTCTGTGTGGGTTTCCTCCAGGTGCTCCGGTGTCCTCCCACAGTCTAAATACACACGTTGGTAGGTGGATTGGCTAATCAAGAAGTGTACGAGTAAATTTGTGTTGCCCTCTGAAGGACTGGTGTTCCCACCTTGCACCCAGTGATTCCAGGCAGGCTCCAGACCCACTGCGACCTTCAACTGGATAAGCATTTACAGACAATGAATGAATCATGAGTATTTTTATCACATTGTGTAGTTACGATTCACTGCAAAGGTACAGTCATTTAAATCTACATACTAAGGTACTGCATCAGTTATTTTATGCAGTGAGCTCTATGAAACCTGAATGTATGATTTATCATCCAAAAATTATGAAATAAAATATAATACTTAGAAAAATGCTATTATTCTAGTTAAATATTGCAGTGATAGGCTAATTCCTGAGGAGACAAAATTTAATTTCTCCTTATTTTATTATACAGGTAGCTACTAGCTGAGTCCTCAACATTGTCCAAAATAATTTTTCTAATTAAAAAAAGCACAGCACATAATAATAATGATAATAATAATAATAATAATAATCAGAATGACACTTTGGTTGAAATTTTGATTTAAAAAATCAGTCATATCATATAAAATGTGGAATAAATACTGAATGATTCACTCTCTGTTTATTCTTATAAACACACAAAAAAGGGAAAAGGATTGTGCCAATAAAAGGTTAGATGTGCAGGATATGTCATCTTTCACACAAGGCCAATTAAGAAGCCTTAAAGAAGACAATTTATTTTACTGATTAAGGCATTATATGGATGATCAAAAACAGTAACAATAGAATTTACAATAGAGTGAATCAAGTTTTTCCATTTTTCAATTTTTCCGTGTTTGGCTGCCGCTTCCCGCCAGTGTGTGTGTGGATTGAATGTTGTGTTGATTGTAAAAGCATCCTTGGGTTTCTAGAAAGGCACTATATAAGTGTAACATTAAATAAATGAATACATTTTAATAGGTGTGTAGGTTATCTTGGAGACAAGTAAAAAGGACACTTCCATGGTCAAACTGTTAACTAATGAAGGCATAAGGCATTAGAAATTCAATATCTTCAATATCTTCATTTGAGAATGATATGGAGTCTGTTTGGTATAATTCATCACCCAAAAACCAATTGCTGAAGGACTTTATACTGTTCTACTTTCTACTGTTTACACTTGGCACTGAGCAGTGACATTGACCTCAAACTCATGTGCATCTGTTCCAAAGAATTGCATCTTATTAGGTGTTTTTCTACACCTAATATATATTATACAGCTTATGCTTGCATAACTTAATGTCTTTGTCCCAATATATGCACTTTAAACAGCGGAATCTATCCAATTTAATGTGTGTTTGTACTTATAATGTTGTTTATATATGCTGTTTATTGCTAAATGCACTGATAATCCTGCTCAGTTTTTGTTGTCACCCTTTCTCTCTGACACCAGTAGAGGGTGTTCATTCTAAGCCTGAAAAGTGAATGAAAACACCTGCTTTGTTGGATATATAACTGAATAACCCTAATTGAGCTCCTGCACAAACACTTGCGGCTTAAACATTATACTGTGCTTTGTCAGCATGGAACATACACAACACCCTCACTTCCTACACTGGCTAACCATTAGCAAAGGTGAGCTGGAACTTAAGGTGAGTGTACTAATTCTGCTGTGGGGAGGGCATGTTTTTTTTCCTTAGTTAAAGTTAGTTAAAATCATGTTCTATTTTATAAGCGGATGCTGTGCATTCAAATGAAACTCCAAGAATAAATGTCCCATAGCACTTCTGCAGGGGCAAAATCCAAGCAAGTATAAGTTTCAACTACCCACATGCCTCCCTTAATTGAGCAATTAGTGATGTTTTTAATTAAAACATTTTAAATTAATTATTATTAAAATAAATGTGCAGCTCACATGAGATGAAAAATCAAATAATTGCTTTGTAGTCCGTGAATTAACCAGTTTATTTTCCATAGGGGCAGCTGTTTACAATAGCTTTAGTACAAAATCTCGCACATCCAGGCTGCTAGGTGTTAGTGTAACGATAATTAATAAGGTGGAAGAGGATTAAATGGAGAAAATGACTGATTGCTCAAATAAATTTCAAAGACAAAATTAGGTTCCACATGTGGGTTAAAAACCTCACCTTTTGTTTCCGGTGTGCTGCAAACATTCACACAAGTTCTTCAGCTCTAAAAGCATGCATCACATTCCTGTAGCCATTTGCAAACACTTGAGCTGAGGGCCTTCTTCAGGATGTTACTGACAGGGGAACAAAACTATGGTGCACATGTTGTCCTCTAAGCAGTCAGCAGTTAACATTAGCATTTCAGTTGAATTCAAAGTGGATTAGCAGGTCATTTCCAGGACTGCCATCACCCAGCTTCTGACTATCTGCAAAACTCATTGCATTTATTACATTGAACTGCTCTCATGAAAGAGGTCTGATGGATGTGGATAAACTTCCGGTGAGATATAAGTACAATCTCATTAGTCTGTGTCTCATATAACAGTATTTTACAGGAGTAGGAAACAAGATGTAGCAAGTCTAGGTTTGCCAGACCTCCATCAGATGAAAAGAATTTGTCACAAAATTGTCATGAATATTTCAGGAATCTGGTGGCAGGTGTACATGGTCCAAAATCCTTATTATTACAAATCATTTTTTTTCTTTTGTTTTATACAGTTAAATTATAAAACAATGTAATTCATTATTTAACACAGAACGGTTTATAACTCCCCTCCCTGGATCACCACCTTAATGTGGTGGAGGGGTTTGTGTGCCTGCGTGAGCCTAGGAGCTATGTTGTCGGGGGCAATAGCCCCTGGTAGGGTCACCCAAGGCAAATTGTTCCTAGGTGATGGGCCAGACAAAGAGTGACCCATAAAGTCCCAGATGAAGAGAGCAAGAACATAGACACAGCTTCCCTCGCCCGGAGTAGGGTTACCAGGGCCCCACCCTGGAGCCAAGCCTGGGGGAGGGGTTCCTTGGCGAGCGCCTGGTGGTCGAACCTTTACTCATGGGGTCTGGCCGGGCTCTGCCTGAAGGAGCAACATGGGTCCACCACCCATGGGCCAACCACCTGTGGGAGACATAGTAATCCGGGTCTGGTGCATTGTGGATCGGGTGGCAGTCGAGGGCAGTGGCCTTAGATTTCTGATACTCGGTTATTGAAACTAGCTCTTGGAACATGGAACGTAAACTCTCTGGTGGGAAAAGAGCTTGAGCTGGTGCGCGAGGTTGAGAGGTACCGGCTAGATATAGTTGGGCTCACCTCAACACACAGTTTGGGCTCTAGAACCAATCTCTGTTTGTGCTTATGCACCGAACAGCAGTTCAGAGTACCAGGCCTTCTTGGGGACCCTGGAGGGGGTGCTGGAGAGTACTCATTCTGGGGACTCCATGGTTCTGCAGGGGACTTCAACACGTCGGTAATGACAGTGAGACCTGGAGGGGTGTGATTGGGAGGAACGGCCCCGCAGATCTGAACCTGAGTGGTGTTCAGTTATTGGATTTCTGTGCCCATCACGGTTTGTCCATCACGAACACCACATTCGAGCATAAGGGTGTCCACAAGTACACATGGCATCAGGATACCCTAGGCCACATTTCAGTGATCGACTTTATAGTCGTATCATCGGACCTGCGGCCATATGTTCTGGACACTTGGGTGAAGAGTGGTGCTGAGCTGTCAACTGATCACCACCTGGTGGTGAGTTGGATCAGATCGCGGGGGAGGATGCCGGACAGACTTGGTAGGCCTAAACGTGTGCTGAGGGTTTGCTGGGAACGTCTGGCAGAGGAACCTGTCAGAAAGATCTTCAACTCCCACATCTGGCAGATCTTCGACTGCATCCCAGGGGAGGCCGGTGACATTGAGTCTGAATGGGCTATGTTTCCGGACCTCCATTGTTGAGGCGGCTGAACGGAGCTGTGGCTGCAAGGTTGTCGGTGCCTGTCAGGGTGGCAATCCCTCTGGACTGGCAGACTGGGGTGGTGGTCCCCCTTTTTAAGAAGGAGATTGGAGGGGGTGTTCCAACTATAGGGGAATCACACTCCTCAGCCTCCCCGGTAAGGTCTATGCGGGGGTACTGGAGAAGAGAGTCTGACTGATAGTTGAACCTCGGATCCAGGAGGATCAATGCGGATTCCACCCTGGTCGTGGAAGACAGGACCAGCTCTTTACCCTCGCTAGGATCCTGGAGGGTATGGGAGTTTGCTCAACCAGTCTACATGTGTTTTGTGGGTCTGGAGAAGGCATTCAACCGTGTCTCTCGGGATATTCTGTGGGGGGTGCTCTGAGAGTATGGGATACTTTGCTATGAGCCGTCCAGTCCCTGTTTAAGCAGAGCAGGAGTCTGGTTCATATGGCTGGCAGTAAGTCCAACTTGTTTCCAGTCAGAGTTGGACTCCGTCAGGGCTGCCTGTTGTCACTGATTCTGTTCATAACCTTTATGGACAGAATTTCTTGCCATAGACGAGCGGAAGTGGTGGAAGGTGTCTGGTTCGGTAGTCTCAGGAACCCATGTCTGCTTTTTGCGGATGATGTGGTCTTGTTGGCTTCAATGAGCCGGGATCTCCAGCTCTTGCTGGACCAGTTTGCAGCCGAGTGTAAAGCAGCAGGGATGAGAATCAGCACCTCCAAATCTGCACTCAGATAAGCGGTGGAAAATGGATGGATGGATGGACAGTTTCTAACTTTATTATTCATTACAATAATAAATTGACTGCTTAATGCAAAGAATCTGTTGAAAAGAGCAACTCGTTCATGAATCAAATATTTTTGGTCAGTACACCAGCTCCCAAAGTGGCATATATTACCCATATTGCTTCTGAATGTTATATCCTAAACTTAAATACAATAAATACCATCAAATATGCTTTCATTGATGATAATGGTTTAAAAATTTATTCCCACACTCAATACACACAAAAAAGCCAAACTAAAATGGACACAGAAGAAAGTCTTGTAAATTGAAAGTGGTGGGGAGCTCTGGAGTAATGGGTCTGTAAGCAACTTAACAGCTAACATAACATTATTAAATCAACATGAATATATAAATATGGAGTTAAAATAAAACATAGTTGGTCAATTATCTCTTACCACTACTTATTGGTTGTGCTGTGGACCTGTCCAAACAGACCATATAGGTCAGTGGTGGGCAAACTATGGCTTGCGTGCCATATATGGCCTGTTTGGCTGTTTTTATCAGGCCCGTTATGTGTTTACAAAATTGTCCTAAAACCGCATTAATTTCACCTTTTTCCTGCAATTTCCTGAGTCCACTAAATGGCGCGCACAATATACTACTGAGCTCTGCTGAAGCCAAGTCTATTAGGTCTACAGATATTAATTCGTCACATTTGTCATTATGTTGAGTACAACTACCCCTCTGGAGTCACCGATCACAACAGTGTGTTCTAACCACTTGGCTGGTTTAAGAGATCACACATAAAACGTTAAATTTTGTTGAAAGTGCTGCTTTAAACACTGTATTGGTTTTTACTTAGACTGCAATACACCAAGCAGAAACAAAGGTAAAAAGAAAAAATACATTACGAAATCACATTCACGCATATATGTTCACATAATTAAGTGATTTAATTTAATAATTAGATTAATTAAATCTCCACCTCTCTGCCCGCCTGTCAATTGTTAAACCCTAGTGTGGCCATTGAGCTGAACAGTTTGCCTATCCTTGATATAGGTTGTCTATAAATATGCCAGTGCTTTGTGCACTATTCCAATTCAGTTTTGTTCATCATCCTCTGCATTTATAGAATCTCCAAGTACCTCCAAATAAATCTACCTGGTTGAGTTAAAGAGACTGCTTAATACTATTAACTGGTTATCAATATATAAATGCATTATTCTGGGAATATATGTCTGGAACTATATTTAGATAGGACTGTCAGTTGTTAACTGTCTCAAGTCTTTCTCAGTAACCTGTATCCGTACCAGCTGTATTTATGCTTGTACTGATAAAAATGTGGGGTGTCAATATTGGCCAACAGATGCATTAGATTGGCTCTAGTAAAGACCTGATTACTCAAATATTTTAGGGTCAAATTTTATATTATGCTTCTCACATATACCTTTCATTGATTTCAGCCTGCATTTACCTAGTTAATTGTTTTCTCCTAACTTTTATAACCTTACTTATTGAATCTAGTACACTAAGTGGTTGTTGCAAGGTACGCAATGTCAGTATAAATACATCACATGGCTGTGTTCACAAATAACTAAATTATACCTACTATGCTAATGATATTTGACAATGCAGTCATTATGTAGACCTAGATTCTTCTATACTAAAATGTGGTGAGATGTTATTTGCAGGCATGAATTGATGAATGGTTTTGCAAAGGTAAAAGATACACTTACAATTCTGGATAGCTGATAAGGAGTCTATTTTTGAACTATATATGTTTATATAGTATAAAGTGACCTCTTTCTGTCAGTAAGTAATTAAACTGCTGTTGTTATTAGATATACATTATAGAATTAAGTATTTAGTGGGAGTCAGGTTCAGGTCAAATTTGGGCAAAATTCTGAATTATATTCAGGTTTAGATTCAGTTTTAAATCCCACTGTCTTATACACGTGTGAAATTAACTTATTAAATTATAACAGTCCCTCCATATGGAAGCAACTTACTGCATTTAGGGCGTAAATATTAGTTCAGTTGATTCACTTCAAACAGAAACATATTGTTGGTATTAACACCAGCTTTATTGCATGACCTCCTTTATATTGTTGTGCATTTCCTTAATATGTGTATTTGTGGCTGGCCTCTGCTTGGCAATTATTTAGGTAAAGGAATATAATAGAAATGCAAAGTAGCTCATATAATTTTGAATAAGGACCACACAAGAGTATAATTGACTATAGCAAGTAATACAAAAAGACCTGTTTTGTTTAAAAAAAATATTAAGATGATCTATAGCACTGTAAAAAGATACTTGTAACTGACAAACATTAGAACTTATGCCCATTAAACATTAAACATCTGATGTTTAGTAAACATTAACATCTGATGGCCTATTACGTGTTACAAGCTCAGTGTACACATTGCACTGCTCATACTGTCAGCAGAAAATAACCTGTGCTGACAGTCTGAAAGTCTGAAAGTGCTTGTTCAGACTTCTAGAACATCCATTATTTCAGCAACAATGATACGGCTACTTTGTGTTCCTGTACACTGTATACGAAAAAAAATTACCCAAGGCATGAAAACTAAAAATGAAGGTGGGGTAGTAGCCCTCCGACACATTGTTTTTTTAACATTCACATGGAGAAACACACGCCATGACAATCAGTGCCCATTCACCCTGACCAAACCTACAATTAGTCACCATTGTTCTGGACAAAAAATACACTACATTTCTACGTCATTCTTAGTGTAGAATTAGTGGGATACCTGTATGTATACAGCTCTTTGATGGCCATCTTTGCTTGTTTGACTGGAGCCACCTGTAATATGCATGAGGACTGCTGACATGATTTGCGTCTACACCACAACATCATAGCAGACCAAAACGTGCCTGCTTAGTTCTCACACATTATAACTAAATGCTGACTCCAGTTGTGCCCTTTGGTTTATTCCATTATCTGATTGTGTTTAAAGTGGTGATATTAGCAGAGGTGACAAAAGTAAAATGGAAATATAAAAAAAACCCAAGATTTTATTTCGACCTCCTGGCATCTCTAATCCTCTCAATTTAGCTTCAAAGGTGTCACGGCAGCTGGCACAAAAATGTGGAAATTATTTTAAATGCTTTCTAGGGATGGATTTGCTTGCAAATGAGGTATACATTGCAAATATCAATACGATTTGACACCTTAGTTCTAGTTTTACGAACATATTTTAATAGGTTCTTTGTTGATAAAATATATATTGGTAAGAGGCCTCCTTGCTTTTGCAAGAATGTGGATTATTGTCAATTGGACTTCATCTTTAAACTCAGTGGTACAAAACCTTGCACAATATTCACCCCCTTGAAATATTCGCTTATCTAGATAAAAAGATTAGTTTTATCAAATCTGGGTTAAATTTTGGATTAGTGCATGTCTTTAATATGTAAAAATAGTCATCTTTCTGTACAACATGCTTTGTTATGCTTTGTCATTTACTAAATACGGGGTCCGGGTTGGGGGGCTAACCTGCAGAACTGTTTTATAGTTAGTGTGGAAAGGCAATATAGTAACTAAAGAAATTTGTTTGTTCATATTATTTCACTAATTATATTATAAAGCAAACAGAATGGTTACATTTGCACTGTAGGTATTAATGATTCATGTTTCCTTTTACAACCACTTTAAAGAAACATAAATTGCCAAGGCTTTGTTCATACCACAGGTCAGATTGGACTTGTTTTTTAACAAATTGGACTTGATTTTTGGACAGTGTCCCTACACAGAGATTTAAAAGAGGCCAAATCTAATTTATATGGCAATTTATTTTTCCATTTGCTCATGTCTGATCTGGTTGTCATAACAATGCTCAGAACAGGAAGTCAAGAAAAAAGACGTAAAATATGCAGACAACCATGGAATCAGATGAGCTGTCATGTTGAATAAAAAAATACCCAGAATTGTACAAATTTGGCTTAAATGTGTGTCGTCAGATTTTACAAGGCTTTTTCACTAACTATTCCGACACTCTATCCTGCTTAAATCAGAAATGTGGAAAAGAAAATCAACTGCCTGCCTGATAAAAGCTTAAGTATATTTATTTGACCTTGGCAAACACTAGCAGTCTGGCTATTAATAAAAGTCTTATAGGATCATCTGCACCTTCTCTAGCATATGTCAATCTGTTAAAGGGAAGTCATGAATGAGAAATTAGATAACGTTGGAAAGGCAAAATCTTTTTCAGAACTTCAGCTAAGAGGCCTGGAACAAGGCTTCCTGCTTTACTGTGGCAGCAAACAAAATGAAACCCAGCCACAACTGGGTCACCCTGCAGGCTACTTTTGTGAATGTCTGCAAAGTCAGAACATACATGCTGCTTGGCATTTGGATGTGGTGCTGGAGTCATTTTAGGGGGTCTTATATCTGTAAAGTCAAGCGTACTTGTCTGGGTTGGATAAATCTCTAGGTGACCCACTTTTAAGTTTTTTCTGTGATGAGTTACAGAAAAGCTTAAAGATTCAAAATATTACATTTGGGTCAAACACTGATTTAGCATTTTTACCTTCCTGTACCCTGGCAGAATGTGGGAATGAGTGTTACAGACAACTTTGGCCTTACATCTGAAGCATTTGCATAGCATTTACATAGCAATCAACACTGATGTTCATTTTCCACTGTTCCACTTAATGAGCTGGTACATCTGAAGTGGAGAAAACCAAGAGCATTAAAACTGACTGACAATCTCAGTTTGTTTGTGTTACAAAGAAGGACTATGATTCAATTATCTTAATTAGTACACGATCAACAGTATCTGTGAAATTAGGCCAGAAAGCATCTGGTTCACATTGACTTGTAGCCTAGATGAGTAGGTTGACATAAATTGACTATGACAGCTGACATAACAATGACAGATGACATAAGAAAAAACTGACAATAATCAAGAGCTTGAGGCTGAAATCACTAGAGAGTTGTGTCAAAGCCCTATCTAACAGAAATGATATGTAAAGAGCACCTGTGTCGTATGTGAAGCCAATCTAGAAAGTTACCCCAAGTCCCCTCAAATACTAAGGAGCCTCTACACCCATCATTGTTTATCCTTAATGATGAATATCTGTAGGAGATTGTCATGGGGAAATGACAATGCATTTCCATCGAGACTGATGGCAGTACAAACTTCATTGCTACATAACACATCAGTTGACTGACCTATATATATCCGGTGTCATTCTGCATATAGGCTATTAGCAAGTGTTTGCATAGGGCACTGAACCATGAGCACCATGTGTGCCTGGTTGCTAGGTTTTGCTCTTATCTTACGATCTAGCCTACTTTTACCACAAGTTACTTTTTTGCAATATAGCAACATTTTTATTTTTGTATTTATTTAAACACCCAATTACAGGATTTAAGACTTTTTAAATACTATTCATCTTATTTAGGAACTTAATTCATTGCCTCATTTGATAACTATATTTCAAGTTTCATTCAGTTTTATTTTTTTTATCTAATAATTTATATTTGCTCTTTAAGTATTTGTTAAATGCAGGTTCTGACATGTTTTTCAAATTATTGGATTAATTTATAATTAAGATGAATCCTGTCCATTTTATCAGCAACACTTACAACATAGGTACAATTTATATTTCTTTACATTTCGGACAGGGGAAATGGATGCTGTGGTTAAAACATTAGTTTTTACTTTTGTTGTCTTGTATCATCAGAAACATTTCCTTGCCTAAAAGAAATGTAGCAATTATGATACACATTAAGTGGGGTATATTTTTATCCCATTCAAATAAATGAATCACATAGGGTAGCACAGTGTTTCTCAGCCTTTTAGACCAGGTACCACCCACTGTCAAACCAAAACCTCCAACCCCCATTTCTCAGGCTTGATCTCAGCTTGTTTTTCTTTTTTCCACTTTGGCTTTTTTGTAATAAAGTCCAAATTGCTTGTGTTTGTCTCTAGCCATTGTTACATCCCGTAAGCAACTGAAATTGGGCTTTTTTTTTTACACAGATTTAAAAAAAAATAAACTTGGGGAACATGTTCCCTCCCTGGAAAAAAAGCAGGGAGACAATTGTCTGTGAGGAGTTTGGGGGTTCTCCCTGTGTCCAAAAACACATGTTGGTAGGTGGCCCTTAAAAATAAGTGTCCACAGGTGTGAGTTGTGAGTGATTGTGTGAGTGTGTCGCCTTTTTAAGGACTGGCCTCCCCTCCTGGGTGTGTTCCTGACTCCTGCCTTACTGGTAGGCTCTGGACCCACTGCTAAGTGGTAACAGAAAATGAATTAATTAATGAATTGTCATGAATAAATCTAAGTAGTTAATTTTTCATGGTCAGTTCTCATAATACTCCTTGCTGCTTCACTTACCAAAAGTGGTGTACCACAGTCTGAGAACCACTGGGCTAGCATATCCCGTTTTATACATACTAACACTGATTAACTTCATTATTAACATCCAAGTGTGCACAAATCAAGTTTTGCACAAAATCCTTGCAAGCTTATGGGATCATTCACAGTACTGCAGTGACACTGATGTGGTGGTGGTGTTTTAGTTTTAACTAAGCTTTTAAACACGGTGTCTGCTCACTGTAAAGACACACAAATTAGGGTAGATCATCTGTTGCTGCAGAAATTAGTTAATCTCTATTACTTCATTTTTGGTTAGTGAGCTATTCAGTCAAGTATGGACGTTTAGGTTTTTAAGCAGCACTACTGTGTCTGATGCACTGATGTACCATTGAAACACACCATATCTTTGCAAATAATGACATCAGTTAAAAAAATACTTGCTCTTGGGTGGTCCTGTGGGGGTCCAATGACGAACAGGATAAGTATGATGCAAAAAAAAGTTTGTAACTGTAGAAATTTATTTCACATAAATGATAAATTAAACTAATAAATTAGGCAGTAAACGAAGAAATAAGGATGTCGTTTTAATGTTTTGGATGGAGGCATGGTACACTGATTTCCTGACTCACTAGGGTACTATATAGGAAGTAGGATGCCGTTTGAGACCGAGCCATAATGGTGTATAAAGCAGTATCGGGAAAATAAAGACGGAAATTAAATTAAACGGAAATAATAAAAAAATAACAGTTAATTAATTTACTTAATAAGTAACGAAATTTGATCAAATCAACGCGGATAAAACAAATGAATAAAATAAATCGCAACCACCACCGGAGACAACGTCTTCTGGTGACGTTGAACTGAATAATCAAGTCAGGGAGAATGATGGCGGCGGTTCAAACAAAACGAGAACTGAATGAAGATTATTCTTTACTGCCGGCGATTCACGACATTATAAAGTGGTAAGAACTTGAATGTGGATATACCTGTTTAATTTTCCTTGAGGTAGTTTATACATTTAAACCACTCTCATTAACGACTCCAAATATTCTCAAAATAGCTGCGTTTTAGCACAGCAACTAGGCTCGCGTTGTTGTTGTTGCTGTTTACATGAATTTCGCGAACTGACGTTAACCGTTAATGTTAGCGCTATCTAACAGCAGTGAAATTAAAGTTTGAAGATGAAGGGACACGGACCTTTTATTTTTTTTTTTCAATGTGTTGGTGTTTCCATTTTACGTTAACCCGAGAAAACGAGAACTTATTTGATACGTGCTTAAAATGTGGGAAGCTGCAAAAATGCCATAGTGAGGTCCTTGAAAATTGTAAAGGGAAACTCTTGCCTTTAAAATCGTACACCTTTGAAACTGTATTAAAATCTCCAAGACCATTGGGAGTTTTACCCCATTTATGCTAAAAATATATTCAAATTAACGTACCTTTATACAAAAAATATTCAAATAATATTGGAGGGAAAAACGTAATAAACGTAGAAATGTTTCAAGGTGTAATACAGTGTAAAACTTTACAATTTCTTACACAAAGGGTATTTTTAGATGTTATTGGTCAGTTTAAAGGTTGAGATTTAATTTCTACTACGAAGCAATGGATTCTGGATATTAATTAGATTGGATGGTAGTTTTATTTGTATATTATTGTTAGTATGGGGCTGTTAGGTGCTGCAATATTGACTTTAATGTTAAGAATGTTGGCAGATGTAGATTAGTCATTCTAATGTGTCCTCAATAAACATCTGTCAGATATGGAAGTCTTGGACAGTTTCCTGGAATAAGATTTCCTAAATAATAAATAAAGAGTTGGAACATTTGTTCTTATCAGTGCTGTAGTTAACCATACAGTTTAGAAATCTGTATAACCAACAGTTTTTGTGAATTCATGTTGGTAAACAGAGATATGTGTTTCTGAAATCTTTTTCAGCATGGACAAGGATAACGCTGATGTCCATCAGGAGCTTATCAAACTAAAATCTAAGATTCAGGAAGCCCGTGACCAGATCACTTCTATGCCTGGGATCGATGTGAGTCCATCGGCACAGCAGCAGCAGGTTTTCACCTTACGAGAGCAAGTTCAGACTAAGAAACAACTTCTGAAAAAGTACAAGAGCCTCTGCATATTTGAAGTGCCAAATGCCTCATGATGAGAAAATCCAGCACTCCACAATTTTCCCATGTGGAATATTAAAATGTCAAATGAAGTCTTAAAATTGATTTAAAGGGAACATCTGCAATTGTGGTGATCTGCAGTTTTCTCTGGTTTGTTTGTTTAATTTATTGGTTTTTCAGAACTTCTGCGCCTTTTAAGGTAGAACAGTAATGTTTGTAAATTTTACTCATTGTTTGAACTACCACAGAAACTCATTTGTAACTCGAGGTGTTTAGTTTCGTAGACAGACTTTTGATCTGTTTACTTTCTTGCAGGTAGCCATCTCCTGAGTTTGGAGATATTTCCACATTAAATAAATCAATATTACCCATCTATGGAGCAGCAATACAGTAATGTCCTCATCTCAGTTTGTGCTTTTTAAAACACAATGTATATGGAGTTCTTTCTGTTGCCTAAAAAACACAAAATTCCTTTCATTTATTTATTTACATTTTTAAAGCTATTTGCAAACACAGGGGCTTCGTAAAAACATTAGACCACTTCCGAGCATGCATCGAGACTTGAGATAGCAAATTATGAGGAAACATCTAATTTTTATAAGGTGTCTGAAATATCCTGTTTTAACTACTACATTCAGTTTTAAGATTATATCTTTAAAGGGAAATATGGCATAAAACATCCTAAAGATTTATAAAAGTAAACATTAAAAAGTGTCAAATACTTTACCTTCCATTATATCATTCATATTAGAGATTATATGACGCTCAGAAGGAAAAGAATATTCAAGGCAAATGATGTTTTATGTAATTGACCACAGATTCCAGAGTTCACTATTCATCATTTTCAGAAACTGACAACTGTTTTAAAGAAAATGGACTTTAACACCTGTCATATTTTACATTGTGTTGATTGACTGGAAGTTGTAGTATGTTTTAAAAGGGATTGAGTTTTTTTGTTAAAAATTGTGCAGCAAAAAGGACTCAAGGAAACTTCATGAGGGGATTTTTAACCTAATGTATGGACCAGAAGAGGACTATTTTTCTCTGAGCAAACGTATTATAAAATTTGTAATGTTTTTACAATCCTCTGTTTGGAAAAGTCCTTTTAACAAACCTGAACATTTTATATAGCACCAAAATGTGCTTTACTATTGTTGTGTAAAATCATTCTTGATTTGGGGCTATATAGAACAATTTATTTTTATGCTTTTTCATATATCGAGCCATATTTACTTTTTATAATAAATATTTTGTATCTTTTTAAATAAACAGTTTAAGTGAATAATTTCAGTGTCATAAGTGTTACATTTCTAATATCTTATGTTCTTTCTTCACGAAAGTCTTTATTAAAAGTTATTTTACAATGGCAATAGTCATAAATATTGATTTGCTTACATAATCATGTTTAATTATTATTATTTTCATGAATGTTTGAGTGGTTAACTAAACATTTATAAAACTAGGACTCAAAGCTCTTTTAATAGAAAATTTCAAATGCTTGTGGAGGATGGAAAGTCTTCTAAGCGGGAGTGTTATTTACAAGCCATGCTCATGAATTGCTTCACATGTAAATATGAAAGTATGTCCCATAAAACACATTTACCTCATAAGATGTGAAAAATGACTAGGTCTAGCTAGAAAAGAAGACATGAACCCGTGTTTTTAGTTTCCAGAGTTTATTTTTCACTCTTTTTTTTTTAACAAAAGTAAACATAGACATAAAAGAATAAATATACATTCAAATCTGTTTTGTTCACAATGCCACAGAATGTTCAAGTTCTATTAGAAAATAGGCTATAACAAAATGTAAACAGGTGTTAAAGTGTCACATACATGGGTCGGCAGTCTGGCCTCTTCGGTGGAGATGTTTTTTTTTTTTTTCTTATGGCAAACCCCTGTGTGCCATGTAGTGACATAGTCCAAGTCTATCTCGTTCTTTCACAGCAGCTGAAACAGCCCAAGCCAATGCTCGTTTGGCTGCCCTTTTGAACCACACATGGTCAGTCCTCTGTCCTCTTGTAACAGTGGCGCGAAACAAAACAGCTGAGCAGACCACTTGAGTTCAGGCTTCCCTTCTCCTTGCTAAAGGGGGCTGCATTGATGGTTGTTTGTGGGGTGTGTAGGTGCTTCTTTTTTCAGCAGATCACACAACGGTCTTTGGTTGTCTGGTTACCTCCCACAGCCTTTTCCTTAATATACATCAAGTCACTGTGGACACTAGGCCTTCGGGCGAAAGGTGCCACAATGCCGTATGCGTCCCCACCTTCGCGGAACTTCTTCTGGCGGAGGGATTTGCGCCTCAACACGTCACCATACTGCAGCGAGACCTTGCGGTGCCGGTCGGGGCTCATCTCATCCGGCAGTTTGGCCATGGCGAAGAGTGCGTGGAACATCAAGTCCACGTTGGTGTTGCGCTTAGCTGACACTTCAAAGTAGGCACAGGGCTCTCCACCGGTCACCAGCTCGTCCACCTCGGCATCTGTCACCTCACGGCACAGTTCCCGGTCGCACTTGTTGCCACAGATGACCAGTGGCACATCTACATTCTCCTTGGTCTTGTTCTTGAGGCAAGACTTGGTTTCGAAGATCTGACGCTTGAGCCTCTGGACCTCTTGGAAGGAGTCACGGTTGTCCAGGCTGAACACCAAGATGAACACGTCGCCTGGAGAGGGAAGGGAGGAATGTTAATATTATTTTAAAAAACATGAATTCATATTAAATTGCATAAATTCCTGCATTCAACATTGCACATGGGTGTGCAAATGTTTTGGCATCCCTGGTCAAATGAGAGCACATATTTTCAGAAAAACTGCTGAGTTCTACACAATTTAATACACTTGTGAATAATAAATATTGCTTATGCAAATGTTATAATACTTTTTTATATTACAATGTTTACAATCTGCTTCCTGTAGAGGACGTATGCTAAGTAAACAAAGCATCTTGACCAAAGTAAACCGAAACACTTGCTTACGACAACAGACGCAGGCTTGGGCTGAAACCCACCTGTAAGAATGGACAGTCTCCTCATTGCAGGAAAGGGGTGATTCCCAGAAGTGTCCAGAATGTCCAGCTGGTAAACGTCCCCTCGGATGCTGTAGAACTTCCTGTGAAAGTCTTCGATGGTGGGTGTGTACTGGTCGTCGAACCGCTCGTTAAGAAACCGGGAGACGATGGCGGTCTTGCCCACTTTGGTGGAGCCCAGGATCACCATCCTGTGGCAGTTTTTGGCGGGGATGTCGAACTCGTTTTCGGACGGAGACATTTTCTTAATCATGGTTGCACTTTTGACTCCAGTTATAATCGATGGAAATCCAGAGATAAGAGTATTTATATGAAGTGTCGCAGATGGAGCCCTGGTCGCTGTTCTGAGAGACATTCAGCCGCGGGTGCTCTTTTATAACGGACTCTGTCCACGCCTCCACGACGCGTCATCCGTTACGTCCGTTATTATTTATTTGATTATTTTCCGCTCTCGTTTTCCGTCTCCTCTAACTCATTGCGAGGCAGGAGGTAACCGAAAGGCAGTGTGAAAAAGCATTCGCACCCCTGTTCCAACTGCTGCTTGTGTGTTGTTCTATCAACAGTATTATGGTATATTGTGGCACACGTCCTTCTGGATGTTTCTTTAATAACAGACAGTTTAATAAAGGACCGTTAGAGACAAACATCATATAAATAGACAAGGGGTTATACAGACAGACAACAGAAAGAAGAAAATGCATCGTTAAACTTATAAGATCTATGCACATGTATAACATTTTTAGCCTTAAAACATGCTAATATTAATTCTGGAGTAATACTCTAAAATTAATACGCTAAAATCAACAAAAGATCTTTTCAAATACAACTTATTCATAACACATCGCATTATCAGATTGTGTTTTCTCACAGTGGCACGGTGGCGCAGTGTCCAGGGGCCTGGAGGTTGTGGGTTCGATTCCAGGTGACTGTCTGTGAGGAGTTGGTGTGTTGTCCCGGTGTCCGCGTTGGTTTCCCTTCCTTAGGAGGATTGGCGACTCAAAAGTGTCCGTATGTGTGAATGTGTGTCTGTGTTGCCCTGTGAAGGACTGGCGCCCCCTCCAGGGTGTATTCCCGCCTTGTGCCCATTGATTCTAGGTAGGCTCTGGTCCCACCGCGACCCTGAACTGGATAAGCGGTTACAGATAATGAATGAATGAATTAATTAATTAATGTTTTCTCACATTTCAGTATGA